>NW_006413041.1:2691-3322 GCF_000296735.1 Chrysochloris asiatica | reverse complement strand
CTACATGGCAGGGTAGTGCAACATTATCTATACAGAGTTCTAGCTACAAGGCAGATGAGTCCAACTTGTCTATATACAGAGAGCTAGATACATGTCAGCATAGAGCAATATTTCCATATACAGCATTCTAGTTACAAGGCAGATGAGTCCAAATTGTATATATAGAGAAAGCTACCTACTTGGCATGGTAGTCCAACATCTCTATATACAGAGTGCTAGCTACAAGGCAGATGTGTCCGACTTGTCTATATAATGAGAGCAAACTATATGGCAGAGTAGTGCATCATGTCCATATGCAGAGTTCTAGCTACAAGGCATATGAGTCCAACATGTCTATATATAGAGAGATAGATACATGGCAGGGTAGTGCATCTTTTCATATACACAGTTCTAGATGCAAGGCAGATAAGTCCAGAGAGCTAGTTACATGGCAGCGTAGTGCAACATTTTCATATACAGAGTACTAGCTACATTGCAGATGATTCCAACATGTCCATACACTGAGAGGTAGCTGCATGGCAGACATATCCAAAATGTTCATATACAGAGTTCTAGCTACATGGCAGATGTGTCCAACGTGTCCATATACTGAGAGCTAGCTACATGGCAGAGTAGTCCAACATGTCCATAT
>NW_006413041.1:0-766 GCF_000296735.1 Chrysochloris asiatica | reverse complement strand
TACATGGCAGATGAGTCCAAAGTGTTCATATACTGAGAGCAAGCTACATGGAAGAGTAGTCCAACATGCCCATATAAAGAGTACAAACTACATGGCTGATATGCCCAATGTGTCCATATGCTGAGAGGTAGCTAAATGGCAGACAAGTCCAATATGTTCATATACAGATAGCTATCTACATGGCAGGGTAGTGCAACATTTCAATATACAGAATTCTAGCTACAAGGCAGAAGAGTCCAACTTGTCTATATAAAGAGAGCTAACTACATGGCAGGTTAGTGCAACATTTCCATATACAGAGTTCTAGCTACATGGCAGATGAGTCCAACTTGTCTATATACAGAGAGCTAGCTAAATGACAGAGTAGTTCAACATGTCCATATACAGGGTACTAGCTACATGGCTGATGATTCAAACATGTCCATATACTAAGAGCTACCTACATTGCAGATTTTTCCAAAATATCTATGCACAGAGGAATCAAAATGTCGGACGAGTTCAAAATGTCCATATACAGAGGGCTAGCTACATGGCAGTGTAGTGCAACATTTCCATGTACAACATTCTGACTAAAAGGCAGATGAGTCCAACTTGTTTATATAAAGAGGGCTAGCTACATGGCAGACAAATCCAATATGTTCACATACAGAGAGCTACCTACTTAACAGATCAGTCCAACATATCTATGTACGGAGAGCTAGCTACATATCAGATAGTCCAAAATGTCCATATACAGAGAGCTAGCTACATGGCAGGGTACTGCAAC
>NW_006413040.1:7443-7965 GCF_000296735.1 Chrysochloris asiatica | reverse complement strand
ATGCTTATCCTAGAATGCTACACCAGGACTCCTCTTTTGTTGTGTTTTTAGGCACAATCCAGTCAGTTCAGACTCATAGCGACCCTGTATAGAGTTTCCGAGGAACAGCTGGTGGGTTTGAACTGTCGATCATGTGGTTCACAGTGTAGTATTGATAGTACAGCACCACACTAAGGCTCCTCTTGTTTTTCTTGTTAAGTGCTGTTGAGTTGGTTCTGACTCATAACGATCTGTATAGGGTTTCTGAGAAGCGGGCTGGTGAGCTTGAACACACAAGCTTGCAGTCTAGCACATTACCCCACAGCACCGCACCAGCACTCCGCCTAAGTACCGTTTATTGCGTTTATTAGGTGCCAGCCATGGGCAAAGCTTTACACATGCATTATAATTTAATGAATTACAATGACTCTATGAGATAGATATTATTATCAGTTCCACAGTGTAGATAAGAACACCTATATTTAGGGAGCTTGAGTTCCCTATCCATAGTTACATGGCGAGTTAATAGTCAGAGCTGCCTTG
>NW_006413040.1:3191-7343 GCF_000296735.1 Chrysochloris asiatica | reverse complement strand
TCCATAGTTACATGGCGAGTTAATAGTCAGAGCTGCCTTGGGGCTTGAAACTCAGAACTTTGAACCACTAAAATTGTCTTAGAGTCTACAGACACTACATTTGAAGAGAAGAAGAAAAGAAAGAATGTCCTACTCCTACCGGTTTCATCTGTGGATTTCAGAAATTTAAAAAATTACAGTTCCTTTTTTCAATATTTTTTTTTGTAAAGTTAATAGGGAAGTTACAAAAGATACAAGACACATATCTGGCTTCAACAAGCTTATGTTTACTTCAACCCCATATATTCACCATGTTAATTAGAGAGTTAAATTCTACCTGTCAAAATCCATAATGACGCTCACTTTTTGAGTTTAGACTAATATATCTCAGTCACTTTCCAGAAACATCAGTAAGAATTTCTATTGCTAAGAGCCTATTGGCTTTCAAGGTTTCAATTTTTGTTACTCTATAAACTCAACATGTTTTCTTTTTGAAGTTTTGTGAACCTACCTCTGAGTTATTATGTTGGAGAAAAATATTAAAAGTACCACGGACTTCCAGGAAGAAAAAAAAAAATCTGTGTTGGAAGAAGTACAGCCAAAATGCTCCTTAGAAGCCAGGATGGCAAGACTTTGTCTTTATGCTTGGGACATGTTATCAGGAGGGGTCAGTCTCTGGAATAAGACATCATGCTTGCTAAAGTAGAAGGTCAATGACAAAAAGGAAGACCCCAATGAGATAGATTGGTACAATGGTAGCAGCAATGGAATCAAGCATGATCATTGTAAGGATAGCACAGGACTTGGCAATGTTTTATTCTGTTGTGCATGGGGTCACTATGAGTTGGAACCATAGTTCCACCACTTCTAAATATAACAGATGGTATATGTAAAGAATAGAAAGATAATGAGGAGATGCCATTGAAAAGCTGAGATATTTATATAAAATCTTTAAATAATATCAAGTTACTTAGAATTTATTTATATCTCAGTTACCTGGTTATCATTCCCTTTTACTAAATATTCACAGAATGCTGTATTCTCTATAGTCCAATATAAGACTTATCTTATTTCTGACTTGAAAAATATATACTTATACATTTCAGTGCTGAATTATTAAGGCTCACATTGAAAATATACTGTGAGAAAAGCAATATAGTAAGAAATTAAATGAAGTTTATTTTTCCTATAACAGTTTTATTCAAATCCCAAAGAACCCGAGGAAAGAAGATACACAGAATACACATATTATATGTAATATAATATGGCATGTTACCAGACTACTATATGAGAAGAGTAACTCAATGAACTCTTGCAATGTGTGTTTTGCCACTTTTAAAAATAAGCGTGGCCCATTTTTGATTAAGGCATTTTCTTTTTTTATTTGTTTTACTGAATATTGAACAGGGGTAAGCCTTTGTTTTTTGTTGGTTTTTTTGTTGTTGTTTGTTTGAGTGTATTTACTGAAGAAAGCCTTTTAAAATATTTTCCCCCTTATTACCCAAATTAACACTTGTCTGCCTTCCAATCAGTGATCCATCCTTCCCAACGTTCCCAACCCTGATAATCATCTCAGAATGTCTCATTCAGTCTAAAATCTTTTCTTTTTTATTTTACTTTTTATAATTGTAGTATTATACCGTATTTGTCCTTTCCTGACTGACTTATTTCACTCAGGTTTACACAAGTTATAAGGTGTTTTGCAGATTTATTGTTTTTCTTTAATGTTGAATGATATCCCATTGAGTGTATGCACCAAAGTTTGCTTATCCACTCTTCCATTGATGGGCACTTAGATTGTTTCCTTTGTTTTGCTCTTGTGAACATTTTCCAAACCTACTTAGGCATGTTGGAATAAAGCATTGAGTAGCATGTAGCCTAATTCCTAACATGTTGACATAAGAATCAACGCTTGTGTAAGATCCTTAGTATTCTTGGAGGAGAATATTAAGAGTATCATAGACTGCCAGACGAACAGGCAAATCTGTATTGGAAAAAGTACAGCCAGAGTGCTGTAAAGCCAGGATCATAAGACTTTGTCTCTCATACGTCTTACATATTATCAGGATGGAGCACTCCCTGGAGAAGGACATCAAGCGTGGTAAAGCACGGGGTCAGTGAAAAAGAGAAAGATTCCCAACAATATGGATTTGCAGTGTCAGCAACAATGGGTGCAAGTGTAACAGCGATTGTCAGGATGGTGCTGAACGGGGCAATGTTTCATTCTGTTGTGCATAAGGTTGCTATGAGTTGGTACCTAATAACAACAGGTTTGTACAAAAATGACATTTGATTATTAATTATTTATTTTAATAGATTCTGAATGCTTCTTGCTTGTGGCATAATTATAAGCTTATTTTTTTCCCCTTTTCTTTTGACACACCAAAATTTCCCCTTTCGAACTTGCTCATAGTTTTTCATAGTGCTGGTGTGGTGTTGTGGGTTAATGTGCGAGACTGCAAAGCCATTTGAACTGCAAGGTTGGTGGTTCAAGCTCACCAGCTGCTTCTCAGAAACCCTGTACAGGGTTGCTATGGGTTGGAACTGACTCAACAGCACTTAACAACAATTATCTCTTTACCATTGTCTCTAGATTGTTTCTCTCTGTTTATTGAACCTTACTCATGGTGAGCAAGAACTTATGTCCAAATCCTCCATGAAATCCTCCTTGGCTATTCTGCCCACATGAATTCCTTCCTGCTATAAACTCCTTTTCAAGCAGGATTCTACAACTTAATGCTCTTAACTGATTCCTGCTGGTAATTTTATTTTCACAGCTAAGTTGTAAATTCTTGAGGACATGAGTCTTATCTTGTTTTCTATCTCCTAGAGTGCTACAAGGTTAGCAATTCAAACCCCCCCCACCCCCAGCTGCTTTCTGCTTCCTTGAAGATTTACATTTCAGAACCATATTCAAGGTCACTCAGGAGACAGGGAGCAGCTCACTGATGATGAGTTTTGAGCTGTTCTGCAAGTGAATATCATGGTCCTGCCACTTTGAGTGACAACTGTGACTGGCCTACAGAACCGTGGTGGAGTATCTGTTCTCTTTTCTTATGTGGCGCTGTAGGATCAGTACTGGACTATGAACCACAGGGTTGGCAGTTCAAACCCACCAGCTGCTCTAGGAAACCCTGCTCAGGTTCACTGTGAGCTGGAATGTACTCCACAGATCTTAACAATAAAGAATTCTGGAGTGACTCTGTAGGATAAGCACTGGATTGTCAGAAACCAGGTCAGCAGCTTAAACCCACCAACTGCTCCTCAGAAACCCTTATACAGGGCAATGAGACTGCACTTAATTAACACCACCACCTTCCTCCAAGTTTTCTTTCCTTATTTGATTGACTTTTCTTTACTCCCCATGTTCTACAACCATCACCACTAACCATTTCCAAATCTTTCTCTCTGGTTTATCCTCCCCCCTCCCTTCTTTACTTTCCCTTCTTTTATTTGCAGGGGAAGTTCCTAATGGTTTTTATTTCCTCCTTGCCATTCATTTCCTTTTACCTGCTTTAAGATTTCCTTCTCTAAGTCTATGGATTTAACCTGATGACAGTAACTGTGGATATTGTTCAGCCTAATTGGTGGCTTGAAAGACTAAATGAAGCTTTTTGAGCCTTCAGTAATCTTTCTTTGTAGGTTACAAATAGTTGTTTGAGCAATGGGAAGAAAATGGGTCCATACAGGTGGGTAAATTCCTCAATGCCCAAACTAATTAAACCTCATTTTACCTTTGTTTCTTGGTTCATTTTAATTTCTGTATGCTCCTCTTTGTTTTTTGTTTTGTTTTTTTTTGGTAGGTTTGAGGAGATGTTTTCCAAATGAAAAACTTCCAATAGATTGCCAATAAATTGGCCAAGTCCTCACTTTGTTGTATTTATCCTAATTTCTTATCCATGCAAAACTCCTAGTTTAAAATACTGGTTTCCAGGTAGATTTGCTGAGCAAATCCTGCTTAAGAACAGAAAAATCATACAAAGTGGGCAGAAAACTGTTAAATGAGGTTTTTTTTGTTGTTTTTTTTTAATGTTTTATTGTAAATTATGTGATAGTTTACGTGGGAGAACATTAGTTTTACATTCATCCTATTGTATATCGTTTCATTGCCATGGTTACAATCCCCTCCAGGCATCAACAACCAACCAAAGGGTATACCCTACAAGCCTGCCC
>NW_006413040.1:0-2309 GCF_000296735.1 Chrysochloris asiatica | reverse complement strand
TTTTATCATTGCTGTTCAGCACCAAGTCACCAGTACAACTATGTACTTTCCTGATCTCATTGTCTTGTGCACTCACAAAACAAGAGTATTACATATTTCTGAAAACAGTCTTTTGTAGTAATTTATCTGATATTGTGTCATGTTTCTTGACTAAAGCCCACAGAAGGGTATTTTCCCATAAACTAAATTACATAAAACCTAATAAAATGAATACTCAAAATACATTTGTATACATGGTTTCCAGTTTGTAGCCCTCCTGTGATGAGTTTGCCATGATAAAATAGTTGAGAAATCTCTGATCTAAATCAAACAAGTGTACTTTCCCTGTCCACAGGGCCAGCAGAGTTTGGGGTACTGTACAAAAATTGTGAGTAAGGCTTTATGGACCACGGCAACATTTGATTTTTGGTCTAGCGGTGAAAGGAAACCATTGGAAACTTTCAAACATAGGAGTCACATGATCTGATTTGTATTTTTAAAAAATCTTTTGTGACTATAGGGCAGAGAATGACTTGTAGGAGGAGTAGTTTGGAAGGAAGCAGATCAGATAAAAGATCCTGCATTCATCCAGGAGAGAGATGGTGGTGATGTGCCACAGAATGACTTTGTTATGCCCAGAATTCAGGGTCCCCAAAGACCACCCAGGAGCCTTGTACCGATGCAAATACATAAGGGTTGTTCAATCAAGCTCGAACCAGGTCTCTAACCTTATCCGACATTTCGGAATAGGGAAAGAGCCCCGAATTCATTGTCTGCAGGGTTTTTATAGAATTTTCAAACAGCTCAGGTTTCTCAGCTTTACAATCTTTGGATTGGTTAACAATTGGCAAACTATGAGATGTTACAGTTTAATTGGTCAGGACTGGTGGTCTTTGTTCTTAGGCTAGGGTAAAGGAAAACATCTGGCCTCTGGCCTTTAGCTGCCTGGCTATTTATACATATATCATATTCTTGGAGCTAGAGTACGTGTTCAGGCTAATGTACAGAATGGAGATTGACCTTGCCTCTGGAGGGAACTAATAACTGAGGGCTTGTCTATTTAAAATGCTTTCCTGAGCCTGACTAGAGTTTAGTCAAGCAGTTTCTAGGTAGGCAAAATCAGGTAAAATCAGTTTGGTCCTTACAACCTCAGTGAAGAAGGAGAAGCAAGTGGGTTTGGGATATGCTTGGAGACAGACAGAAAGAGACTTGCCAATCAATTGGAATGTGGAGGGAAAAGGAAAGGTTGTCAATTTACCTGTTGGTCTATGTGAATATATTCAGTATGATTCATAGAAACCATTGATGAGAAATTTAAAGGCGAGTTTTAATTCTTTTTGTTATTTTTAAGTGCTGTCGATTTGGTTCTAACTCGTAGCTATCCTGTATAGAGTTTCTGAGAAGTGGCTGGTGAGCTTAAGCCGTTGACCTTGCAGTTCAAACCAACCTTGTAGTCTAGCTCATTTACCCACAGTGCCACACCAGCATTCCATCTTTTTAGACACACACAAATCTAAAGGATGAGAGAATATCTTTTGAGATGTTAAGAGACTAGTGTCTATCACAAACACAGTTTCTTTGATCAGCATCAGATTGAAGTTATCAAAGATCAGTCTCTTCAATATACAATTATAGATGCAACTCTTTTATTAATTGCTTTGGGGTTCAAAAAAAATTAATAAGATAATGTATCAAATATTCTTGGTTGAACTTAAAAGGTAAAAGATAGCTTTGTTGTTGCTGTTGTTAAGTGCTGTTGAGTTGGTTCTGACTTACAGTGACCTTGTATAGGGTTTTTGAGGCTATAAATCTTTATAGAAGCAGAAAGTTTCATCTTTATTCCACGGAGTGCTGGTGGGTTTGAACTGCCGACTTTGTGGTTGGCAGTATACAGTGCTTATTTTATAGAGCTACCATGCCCCCCAAAAAGATAGCTTAGAGCAACAGAAAGCTGAGTTGATGGAGAAGCATGGGCAGGCTAGAAGTAGGCTTCGTCTGCTTGACAGACACCTCTGAGAGTGGACAGTGGACATCTAGCCTAGTCAGAAGAGAGTCCATCGCTATAAGTACCTGCAGTCACCTCTAGTCTCACATACCTCTCCTACTGTACTCACAAAGTAGCCTTCTGAACTATGTTTGATTTCTCAAGTAGATTGTCTTATGAAAAAAAAAATTTCCCTTTTAAATTAATGCTATTACAAACCAGTCTCCTTAGAGTTTAAGCAGCAAGAATCAATTTCTCTAGGACTTGCTTGTCTGTGATTAAGTTGTGTATTAAGGGTTAAGATTAGCAGATCTGGGAGATCAAATCTTGGGGCAGAGAAAATAAG
>NW_006413039.1:0-7298 GCF_000296735.1 Chrysochloris asiatica | reverse complement strand
GGAGAAAAGATTTAACTTGTCAAGGACTTCATTCTTCTTGGATCAACTATCAACACTCATGGAAGCAGCAGTCAAGAAATCAAATGACGTTTTGCATTAGGCAAATCTGTTGCACAAGACCTTTTAAAGAGCAAAGACGTCAGCTTGAGAACCAAGGTGCACCTGACCCAAGCCATGGTATTTTCAATAACCTCATATGCATGCAAAAGCTGGACAGTGAATAAGGATGGCCGTAGAAGAATTGATGCATTTGAGTTATGGTGTTGGAGGAGAATATTGAAAGTGCCATGGGCAGCCCCAAGAACCAATAGATCTGTGTTGGAAGAAGTGCAGCCAGCGTGCTCCTTGGAGGCCATGATGGCCAAACTTTGTCTGTCATACTTTGGACATATTGTCAAAAGGAACCAGTCACTGGAGAAGGATATCATGTTTGATAAGGTGGAGGGTCAGAGAAAAAGAGTAAGAACCCCAACGAGATGGATTGGCCAAGTGGCAGCATCGATGGACTCAAGCCTGGCAACAGTAGTGAGATTGGCCCAGGATCAGGCAGTGTTTCGGTCTGCTGTGCAGAAGGTTGCTATGAGTCGGTACTGACTCGATGGTACCTAACAACAACAACAACAGCAACCAATCTGAGGGGCTTATTTTCGGGCAATATATCTGACAGTATTTCTCTGCTATTCATAAGGTTTATAGTGATTAAATATTTGGAAGTAGTTTGTCACTCCTTCCTAGCCTATTTTCGTCTGGAAGCTCATCTGAAATATAAAATCCTGGATCCACCTTTCTCAATTAAAGAAAACCAAAGTACCCAATTGGGTAGTCAAGCCAACTGGAGGACTGAGGCTGAAATTCAGACACCGTCCCAAAAGAACTACAGATGAACTTCTTCTCTTGGATGAGTGACTCACAAGTGGTGGTGTGTTATCAAGTTGGTCCTGACTCATAGCGACCCTGTATAGGGTTTCTGTGTCTGAAATCTTTACAGGAGCAGAAACCCTCATCCTTCTCCTGAAGAGCAATTAGTAGATTCAGAATGCTGACGTTGCAGTTAGCACTTTGTAATTCACTATGCTACTAGGGCTCCTTCACTTACAAATACAGCTTGATTAACCTCATATTTGTATATTAATTGTTACTTTGTTAACTTATCTTGCTTGATTATAACCGAAAATGATATTGGTTGTTTATTTGGTTAACTTTTTGTCTGTTAGTGGAATAGATGCTTGGAGATGAAATGTTTTTTTCTGATTGTCACAATCCATGGTTAGTGCTGGCACTTTGACACAGTGTTGGATTTGCCACAAAAATCCTCATTCTATTAAAGGAAATTCCAACCCTTTGGCATCTCCCATGATGAATTATCACTTGATTACACCACTTAACTTTACATTCTTGCAAAATTTTACCTTGTTCAAATACAGTTAAGTTATGGCCCTGGTGTGGCGCTGTGAGTTAATGCGCCTGACTGCAAAGCTGTTTGAACTGCAAGGTTGGCGGTTCAAGATCATCAGCCACTCCTCGGAAACCCTATCCAGGGTCGCTATGGGTCAGAACCGAGTTGATGACACTTAACAACAACAACATGGGCACCCCTGTCTGTGAACCAAACATGTTTGGTACTGTACTTTAATGTCATTTCGGCCCAGCAAAATAGTCATCTCTGTGATATTCCAGCTATTGAAAGATATCCTCTTTTTGATAAAAGTGGATTTTTGTATAAATGTACCTAGTCCTTCCCCAAGATTTAAATAGTTGATACAAAGAATGTTATGGCAAGCTAGTTGAAATTACAACCC
Organism: Chrysochloris asiatica; assembly: GCF_000296735.1. Taxonomy (NCBI): domain Eukaryota; kingdom Metazoa; phylum Chordata; class Mammalia; order Afrosoricida; family Chrysochloridae; genus Chrysochloris; species Chrysochloris asiatica. Next base: position 5,499 of record NW_006413039.1, on the reverse strand, counting down.
ATAACCTGTTACCTCATCCTAAGGTCTATGGCAATGAATCTTGGAATAACCTCACTTATATGGAATTACAGTTAGGGAGATTATCTGTGATAGTACCCTAATGGAAACTTCATTGTCACACACAAATGTTTCTATACCATCTTTTTCCTCCAAAACAATGTTATGCACCCTTTATGGATACATGTTTTTGTGTGGTGGATCTAATTACACTAGTTAGATGATCCCACTCTAATTGACAACAGCTTACATGGGCCATCTCTTGTTTAGATTCCTAGAAAGTGGGAACTTTGGAACTACCTCTAGATATTCATATTGGGAACGATAGTAAATATTGGAAAAGTGATATCAAATCATTTCATCTTGTAAAATGAGAGTCCAAAGTGGCCCAACACTCAGGCTGCAGTTGGTCATTTTTAAGTTTTGATACTTTCTTTTTTATAATTGAATTGGAAAAATCTTTGAGAAATTAATCAATCACTGTGGGACAAATGGAGTCCTGGTATGAAGCCATAGGATAAGCACTCAACCTCAAAGTCCATTTTAATTTCAAGGTCAGTGGTTCAGACTCACCAGCCGCTCCTTGGAAATCCTATACAAGGTGGCTATGAGTTGGAACCAACTCAATGACACTTAACAATAAAAACAATGGAACAAATAGCAAATAAATTTGCTGAGGAGATGGGAGTAGAACAGTGACCTTTGACTTCATTAGCCAACGTAGTGCTAGAGAATTGAATGGCCTTGGATTTTTTTATTGGCCCAACAGGGTGGGGTTTGTGCTATAATCCATACCTCTTGTTGCCCATGCATCACACACAGGAAGAGTAGAAGAGACATGCAGTTAGACAGACAAAAGGCAACATAACTGCACATTCTAACATCCTCTCACACCAAACTTGTTTGGTTAGCTACGATCAGGAATAGGCACACGAGTTAGGTCATTTTTATAAGGGATTGTGGTATTTTAAATTGGCATTCTGCTTATAGTGGCATAATTAAACTTAAGGGAAAAGGAATGGCTTGAACTAAAGTGTTATATGTAGACTCTACCTGTGATGCACTTGATAGAAATGGCACTTGTGTTTGAAACTGTGGTTTTCAAGAGCTTGTTATAAGTTACCATCTAGGAACCCAGCAAAGCATCCTGGTGTAGTGCTGTGGGGATAAAGCACTGGACCACACGGTCAGTTTGAACTACAGGGTTGGCAGTTCAAACCCACTGCTGCTCTTTGGAAATCCTATTCAGGGTCACTATGAATCGGAACAGATGCCATGGTACTTAACAACAACAACAAGGAGCCCAGCAAAGTCCAGGCTTTGATTATCTATCAAGAGGTAGGAATTGCCTTAAGGAGCTGAAATCAGTGCTCTGATGCCATCTTCAAGCCTTAATGTCAAAAGCCACGTTAAGCACCTGACACAGATCTGACCAATTTTGACACACTTGTCAATGTGAGAATTCCACAAGAGTAGAAAGGAATATTTTACCCTCGGTAAAGGTAAAACTTCACAGGTGTTCACATAAAGGGCCTAAGGAACTCAGTCCAGGCAGCTACCTCTCTTGACAAAGACAAGTAGATGAAGGGAAGTTATACATTATCTTCTTTCCTTTCTCTTAGGCTGTTGGACCTATAAAACACCCCTTGACTGTTATTTCCTGAACATTATGTCTTTGATGTACTGAAAAACAATCACAGTGATTCAATATTTTTTAGCATATTTATGGATTCCTGGTGTGGCACTGTAGGATCAGAAGTGGATTGTGAATTATAAGTCAGTAGTTCAAACCCATCAACCTTAGGAAACCAACCCTATACAGGGTCACTATGAGTCCAAACTGGCTGGATGGCATTTAAGAACAACAGAAGAAAGATATCTCTAGTGACTTTTTAACCTTTATATACTGTTGGTTTTGTAATATTCTTTGGACTGGGACAGAGACTTTTCTGATGACATGTTGGTCTGTTTCCCACCTTTTTTTCTCTTTTTGCTACTTGTGCTAAATAAAATCTCTTTTTTCACTACTATAGCTTTGTGGTAATTTTACCCTAGGACAGTGTTGGATCGGAGGTGGCACAAGCCAGGGAGTAGTTATAGCTTACCAGGGATCCTCTCCTTTTAGCCAGGGGCAACTTAGTGGTTCCAATGGGAACCAGAGAATGCTAAATCATTGCTCTGTGAACTGCCATATTAGAATGATATCACACTGTTATATAACATGTGAGTATATCTGGCAAAAGGAGCTCTGGTAGCGTAGTGGTTACAAATCTCACAGTTAGTAGTTCAAAACCACCCGCTGTTCTGCAGGAGAAAGATGAGACTCTCTGCTCCTGTAAAGATTTACAGCCTTGGAAACCATATACAGTGTCGCTATGAGTTGGAACTGACTCCACAGCCCATAACAACAACAAAATATTTGGCAAGCTGCCTTCTTTGTTCTGTCATAGTACTTACGGACTTCTCCCATGTGAGGGTTAGGGAGAGCACACAGAATGGAGGGATAAGAAAGAAAGAGATGAGAGAAAACATGAAAGAGCTCTGAGAGCTACAGAGCTGAGGAATGTCAGAGACTGCCTGAGCTCCCTTCCTGTGTGCTGACTACTCTTTTACTGAATAAAGGAATGAGCGATCTCCCCTCTGCACCTTGAGTGTTCATTTGGCTGCCTGATCCAGTGAACCTGTTGAGTTAGGGTGCTGAGAAACCCCAAACTCCCACTCTTTCAATGCAGACTTCACAAAACTCCCAGTCCTTCTTTCTGTTCCAGGTGCTACATGTTAACTGTTGTTGTTGTTAAGTGCTGTCAAGTCCATTCCGATTCATAATGACCTTGTATAGGGTTTCCGAGGAGCAGCTGGTGGGTTTGAACTGCCGACCTTGTGGTTCACAGTCTAGTGCTGATCCTACTGCGCCACACCAGGAGTCGACGCGTTATCTAGTAGTGTTTAACCAAATTATTTTTTAATGAATTTAAATTGTTTCCACTTTGAGAATGAATTTCATCTCTTGAAAAAATTGAGGAAGGACATTTTGGGAGGTAAAGTACAACAGAGTTAGGAATTTATTGTTTGCAAAGTACAAGACTAACTGTTAGTTCCTTAAAATGAGTTGAATTAATCTCTTCTAAATGTCTGTAATTTATATCTTTTCATAAAACCTTTCAAATAGTATACATTTAACTCTAAATTCTAAGATAAAGCTTCATTAACATCATATGAAATGTTCTTTAAAAGGGGGGACAAGCATTTAGCTAGAAATGCTACAGAAAAGATTTGTGCATTGTGTGGGAAGCAATAAAACCTTTGATCGAAATTTAGAAAATCTGGCCCCAATTCATATACAATTACATTTCAAAGTCACCAAAGAAGTAGCTAGCATTCCAGGCCCCCTATGACCCTAAAAGCTCAGAACTCTGATTTTATTTCTAATTTTATACTAATTTATTTGTAAACAAATTTAGAAAGAATACTTTAAAACCTTAAATAGCTGTTTCATTCTTCACTCTTCTTTAGCATTATGGAATCCCCTTCCTCTAGTTCCTATACTAAAATTCATGGTTTTCTGTAATCGTATAATCTTCAATAGACTTAACTAACATCAAGTATCTATCCTTGATCAATTTTATAGTACTTGGCCTCAAAAATTAGGTTTTGAAATTCCACTCATGTTTTCTTTCTTTTGTTTTAATTATCTCAGTTCCTTACAACTCTCCAGGGGAAGGTAGACTCTCCACTGAGTGGTTTCCAACCTGTCTAGACAGGACTGGTGAAAAGAAATGGGGATAAGACTCTTGTGGTTCAATAGTGAGTATTGCTATCAGGAATGATTGTGAATGTTGCAAATGTAAAGGTAGACATTTTGTAACAAAAAGAGGGGAGTAGTTGATCTTACAGTCCAAAAGCGGAGGACCCTGGGATCATCAAGGGAGAAGAGTGGAGTGTAGGACCCTATCCAGAGACGCAGCAATGCCAGAGATGGACGCAAAGATGATGACATGGAGAGATGGAGTGCCTGGGGACTCTGAACTCAGGGAGGGAGAGGAGCTGTGTGCTGGTGGCCAGGGGGCAGGCTTGCAGGGTATACGCTTTAGTTGTTTGAATGGTTATATATTTCTGAGTGCTTCTGTGTACATCCAAAAATAAACAACAACAATAACAACAGAGAGAATGAAAGCAGATGATGTTGAATGATGATGCATAGAGGGGATTGTGGTCATTACAATGAAATAAAATATGACAGGATGAATGTAAAGCTGATGTTCCCCCATGTAAACTATCACTCAATTCACAATAAACACTTAAAAAACAAAAACAAAAACAACCTCTCCAGGATCTAGTAGCCAAGGACCACAGAGGAAAGAGGTCACACTCCCCTTCTTTTCCAGATCATTCTTGCCTGTAATTGTATACCAGGAGGGCCTTGTTTCTTCTCCTGTGACTCCTCTATCAGGGTATTTGGTGGGGCTAAGAGGAAGACTCCCAGCGAGATGGATTGGCAAAGTGGCAGCATCAATGGGCTCAAGTGTGGCAACAGTTGTGAGGTTGGCCCAGGACTGGGCAGTGTTTTGTTCTGTACATAGGGTCGCTATGAGTTGGTACCAACTCAGTGGCACCTAACAACAACAAGGGAGAAGAAAAAAAAGGAAGGAGTCCTCGTGTAGTGCTGTGGGCTAATGCGCCAGACTGCAAAGCTATTTGAACTGCAAGGTTGGCAGTTCAAGCTCACTAGCTGCTCCTCAGAAACCTTATACAGGGTCACTATGGGTCGGAACTAACTCAATGGTACTTAATAACAACAACAAGGAGGAAGGAAAAGGAAAAAGAAGACTGTAAATTTGAGTTGCGATACAGAATGACTTCAACTTTTAGGTAATTTTTGGCTCTACCTCTAAGGAGTTCTTGGATCTCTAGGATTTGGAACTCTTGATACATGGATTATTTCTCTGGTTTAACATTTAGTTCTCCAGCTTTATTCACCACCGTGCACCCAGTGCCTTGCATATAGTTGTTATTATTGTTTGGTGCTGTGGAGTCAGTTCTGACTCACAGAGATTTTATGCACAACAGAACAAAACACTGCCCAGTCCTGCACTGGCCTCACAATTGTTATGTTTGATCCCATTCCTACTACCACGTGTCAATTCATCTCCTTAGGGGATGATCTTCCATTTTACCAAGCATGACATCCTTCTCCAGGGACTGATCCTTTCTGATTGATCAACTAAATATGGATTTTACTGGACATCATAGAACCCATATTTAGTTTCTAATAGTGCTTGCTGCTCACTTGTGTGAGTGAGTGACAAAAATTCTATTTAAGGACCTCAGTTTTATACAAGTCATAGAAGGTGGGCCAAGAAGTTGAATTAAACAAAACCAACAGCATATATTACTCTCAATGGAGAGAAATTGAAAGCCTTTCCTCTGTGAACAGGAACAAGACAAGGATGCCCTCTGTCACCGCTCCTATTCAATATTGTGCTGGAAGTCTTAGCAAGAGCT
>NW_006413038.1:4599-6060 GCF_000296735.1 Chrysochloris asiatica | reverse complement strand
GGGCTACAGCTGTTAGTGCTTTAAGGCTAGGGCTAGTGCTGTTAGGGCTTTAGGGCTAGGTCGATGGCTGTTAAGGCTTTAGGGGTAGGCCTAGTCCTGTTAGGGCTTTAGAGCTATGGCTAGGGCTGTTAGGGCTATGGCTATGGCTAGGGCTTTAGGTCTAGAGCTTGGGCTATGGTATTAGGGCAAGCTGTAGGGATAGAGCTGTTAGGACTTTAGGGATAAGGACAGGGCTAGGGATTTAGTGCTAAGGCTAGATCTAGGGATTTAGGGTTAGTTCTTGGTCTAGGGCATTCGGACAAGGGCTTCAGGTCTAGGGCTAGAGCTGTTAGGGCAGTAGGGCTAGGGCTAGGGCTGTTAGGGCTTTAGGGCTACGATTAGGGTTGTTAGGGCTTTAGGGTTAGAGCTAGGGCTAGGGCTAGTGATTTAGGGCTAGGGCTAGGGCATTAGCGCAAGGGCTTTAATGCTAGGATTAGGGCTGTTAGGCCATTAGGGCTAGGGCTAGGGCTGTTATGGCTTTAGTTCTAGGGCTAGGGCTGCTAGGACTTTAGGGCTAAGGACAGGGCTAGTACTTGAGGGCTACGTTTAGGGCTAGGGCTAGGGCTAGGGCATTTGGGGAAGGTCTTTAGGGCTAGGGCTTTAGGCCTTTAGGGCTAGGCCTAGGGCTTTAGGTCTAGGGCTAGGGCAAGGGATGATAGTGCTTTAGGGCTACAGCTATGGCTAGAACTTTTAGGACTTTAGGGCGAGGATTAGGACTAGAGCTGTTAGGGTTTTAGGGCTAGGGCTAAAGCTGTTAGGGCTTTAGGGCTAGGCCTAGGGCTAGGGCTTTAGGGCTGGGTCTAGGACTAGCGTATTAGGTCAAGGGCTTTAGGGGTAGGGTCAGTGCTTTTAGGGCTTTAGGGCTAGGACTTGGGCTACGGCTGTTAGGGCTTTAAGGCTAGGGCTAGTTCTGTTAGGGCTTTAGGGCTAGGTCTAGGGTTGTTTAGGCTTTAGGGCTAGACCTAGGCCTGTTAGGGCTTTAGAGCTATGGCTAGAGCTGTTAGGGCTTTAGGGCTATGGCTATGACTAGGGCTTTAAGGCTAGGGCTAGGGCTATGGCATTAGGGCAAGGGCTTTGGGCTAGTGCTAGGGATAGGGTATTTGCGCAAGGGCTTTAAGACTAGGGCTGTTAGGCCATTAGGGCTAGGGCTAGGCCTAGGTCTGTTAGGGCTTTAGGGTTAGGGCTTGGGCTAGGGCTAGAGTTAGGTTTTAGGGCTAGGTCTAGGCCTATGGCATTAGGCAAGGGCTTTAGGGATAGGATATGGCTGTTAGGCCAGTAGTGCTAGGGCTAGGGCAGTTAGGGCTTTAGGGCTAGGGCTAGGGCTCTTAGGGTTTAGGGCTTGGTCTAGGGATCAGGATTTTGGTCTTGTGCTTTAGTGCTAGGTCTAGGGCTCTTAGTGCTTTAGGTCTAGGGCTAGGGCTA
>NW_006413038.1:2458-3298 GCF_000296735.1 Chrysochloris asiatica | reverse complement strand
GGGCTAGGGCTAGAGATGGGTCTGATAGGGCTTTAGTGCTTGGGTAAGGGCTAGGGCTTATAGGGTTTAAAGGCTAGGGTTAGGGCTGGACCTGTTAGGGCTTTAGGGCTAAGGACAGGGCTAGTACTTGAGGGCTACGTTTAGGGCTAGGGCTAGGGCTAGGGCATTGGGGGAAGGGCTTTAGGGCGAGGCTTAGGTCTGTTATGGTTTTAGGGCTAGTGCTATGGCTAGGGCTGTTAGGGATTTAGGGCTAGGTCTAGGGATTTTATGGCTTTAGGGCTTTAAGCCTAGGGATAGGTCTGATAGGGCTTAAGGGCTAGGGTTAGGGCTGGAGCTGTTAGGGCTTAAGGGCTTTGGCTAGGGTTAGGGCTACTAGAAATTTTGGGCTAAGGAGAGGGCTAGTACTTGAGGGCTACGTTTAGGGCTAGGGCTAGGGCTAGGGCATTTGGGGAAGGGCTTAGGGCTAGGATTAGGCCTGTTAGGGCTTTAGGGCTAAGGCTAGGGCTGTTAGGGCTTTAGGGCTAGGGCTAGGGCAAGGGTTGATAGGGCTTTAGGGCTAGAGCTATGGCTAGAACTTTTAATACTTTAGGGCTAGGGCTTGGACTAGAGCTGTTAGAGCTTTAGGGCTAGGGCTAGGGCTGTTAGCCCTTTAGGGCTAGGCTTAGGGGTAGGCTTTATGGTGATGTCTAGGGCTGGCGTATTAGGGTAAGGGTTTTAGGGCTAGGGCTGTTAGGCCATTAGGGCAAGGGCTAGGGCTAGGGCTGATAGGTCTTTATGGTATGGCTAGGGCTAGGTCTAGGTCTAGGGCATTAGGGCAAGGGCTTTAGGGCTAGGGTATAG
>NW_006413038.1:629-1529 GCF_000296735.1 Chrysochloris asiatica | reverse complement strand
TATGGCTAGTGCTAGGGCTAGGGCTTTAGGGCTAGGTCTAGGGCTAGGGCATTAGGGCAAGGGCTTTAGGGCTATGGTATAGCTGTTAGGCCAGTAGGGCTAGGGCTAGGGCTGTTAGGGCTTTAGGGCTAGGGCTAAGGCTTCAGCTGTTAGGGCTTTAGGGATAGGCCTAGGGCTAGCCTGTTAGGGCTTTAAGGCTATAATGCTAGGTCTAGGGCTATTAGGTCTTTAGGGCTAGGGCTAGCGCTAGGGCATTTGGGGAAGGTCTTTAGGGCTAGGGCTAGGGCTGTTAGGGCTTTAGGGCTAGGACTAGGACTAGGTCTGTTAGGGCTTTAGGGCTAGGGCTAGGGCAAGAGATGATAGTGCTTTAGGGCTACAGCTAGGGCTAGAAATTTTAGGATTTTAGGGCTAGGATTAGGTCTAGAGCTGTTAGGGTTTTAGGGCTAGGGCTAGGGCTGTTAGGACTTTAGGGCTAGGCCTAGGGCTAAGGCTTTAGGGCTAGGTCTAGGACTAGGGTATTAGATCAAGGGCTTTAGGGCTAGATCCAGTGCTTTTAGTGCTTTAGGGCTAGGACTTGGGCTATGGCTGTTTGGGCTTTAAGGCTAGGGCTAGTGTTGTTACGGCTTTAGGGCTAGGTCTAGGGCTGTTAAGGATTTAGGGCTAGGCCTAGGCCTGTTAGGTCTTTAGAGCTATAGCTAGAGCTGTTAGGGCTTTAGGGCTATGGCTATGGCTAGGGCTTTAGGTCTAGGGCTAGGGCTATGGCATTAGGGCAAGGCCTTTGGTCTAGGGCTAGGGCTGTTAGGCCATTAGGGCTAGGGCTAGGGCTGTTAGGGCTTTAGGCCCAGGGCTAGGGCTCTTAGGGTTTAGGGCTAGGGCTAGGGCTAAGGATTTAGGGCTAGG
>NW_006413038.1:0-529 GCF_000296735.1 Chrysochloris asiatica | reverse complement strand
GGCTTAGGGCTGTTAGGACTTTAGGGCTAGGACTAGGGATTTTAGTGTTTTAGATCTTAATCTAGGGCTAGGGCTGTTAGGGCTTTAGGGCTAGGGTTAGGTCTTGGGCTTATAGGGCTTTAGTGCTAGGGCTACGGCTGGATCTGTTAGGGCTAATAGGGCTAGGGTTAGCGCTGGGGCTTATAGGGCTTTAAGGCTTGGGCTAGGGCTAGAGCTGTTAGGGATTTAGGGCTATGGCTAGAACTAGGGCTAGGTTTGTTAGGGCTTTAGGGATAAGCACAGGGCTAGGGCTTTAGGGCTAAGTCTAGGTCTAGGGATTTAGGGTTAGGTATTGGTCTAGGGCATTAGGACAAGGGCTTCAGGGCTAGGGCTAGAGCTGTTAGGGCTGTAGGGCTAGGGCTAGGGCTGTTAGGGCTTTAGGGCTACGACTAGGGTTGTTAGGGCTTTTGGGTTAGGTCTAGGGCTAGGGCATTACCGCAAGAGCTTTAGGGCTAGGATTAGGGCTGTTAGGCCATTAGGGCTAGGGCTA
>NW_006413037.1:2554-7288 GCF_000296735.1 Chrysochloris asiatica | reverse complement strand
TAAAGATAATTTAAAAATGGCTGCAGCAGTTCATTGACAGGGAACTGCCAGAGATTCATACAAAATTCAGACAAGGACATATAACAAGGGATATAATTGCTGACATCACAGGGATCCTGACTGAATGCAGAGACTATCAAAATGATGTCACCTGTAGTTTATTGATCACACAAAGGCTTTCAATTATGTGGATCATGACAAGTTTTGGACAACGTTGAAGAGAATGAGTATTTCAGAACACTTAATTGTTCTTATGAGGAACCTGTGCATAGATCAAGAGACAGTTGTTTGAATAGAACAAGGGAACACTGAATGGTTTATCATTGGGAAAGATGTGAGACAGCACTGTATTCTTTCACTAAATTTATTCAATCTGTATGCTCAGAAAATAATTTGAGTAACTAGATTTTATGAAGAAAAATATGACATCAGGATTGGATGAAGACTCATTAAAAAACCTGTGATACACAGATGACACAACCTTGCTTATTGAAAGTGAAGAGGACTTAAAATATTTACTGGTTAAGAGCAAAGACCACACAGCATTTGGTATGGGTTGTACCTCAATGTAAAGAGAAAAAAAAAATCCTCTCCACGGAACCAGTAAATAACATCAAGGTAAATGGAAAAAATATTAAAGTTGTCAAAGATTTTATTTTGCTTGGATTATCCGTCAACACTCATGAAAGCAGCAGACAAGAAATCAAACAACACATTGAATTAGACAGATCTGCTGCACAAGACCTCTTTCAAGTATTCAAGAGCAAAAGTATCAGTAGAGGACTAAGATGTGCCTTATCCAAGCCATGGTATTTTCAATAAACTCATATACATGTGAAACTTGCACAGTGAATAAGGAAGATGGTAGAATTGAAGCATTTGTGTTATGGTTCTGGAGGGGAATATTAAAAGTACCATGGACTGTCAAAAGAACAAATGAATCTTTGTTGGAAGAAGTATAACCAGAATGTTCCTTAGAAGCCAGTGTTGTACGACTTCCTTTCTCATACTTTGGACTTATTATCAGGAGGATCCAGTTCCTAGAGAAGGATATCATGCTTGGTAAAGTGGAGTGACAGCAAAAAAGAGGAAGGCCCTAAACAACATGGATTGCAACAGTGGCAGCAGCAATGTAAAGATTGTGAGGTTGGTTTAGCACAGGGCAGTGTTTCACTCTGTTGTGCGTAAGGTTGCTATGAGACAGTACCAACTTGAGGGCACCTAACAACAACATCAGGCCCAGCATTCCTTTAGTTTTCCATGTGTTTTGGCATCAATGTTCCTCTGGATCTAGGAGCTTCATAGTGCAGGGAACACAGGCATGAAAGACCCATTCCATTCCCAGCTCTTCTTTCTTGGTGGCAGTGGGTCTGTGTTTCTCTGCTCACTTCTCTCTCCTTTTGTATATTGAAAGATATTGACTCAGGATACAACCTAATCATGTACAGTGTATTCAATTTCATTGACATAATTTGCTGTTGTTAGGTACCATCTAGTCAGTTCCAGCTCATAGCAACCTTATACACAACAGAAGGAAATAGCATGCCATTCTCACCAGCATTGTTAAACTTGAGGACATTGGTGCTGCTGCTCTACCAGTCAATAACATTGGTGCTTTTTTTGTTTTTGGCTGACCCTATACTTTACCAAATATTTTCTAGGGACTGGCTCCTCCTGATAATATGTCCAAAGCATGACACATGAAGTCTCGCCACCCTGGCTTCTAAGGGATATTTGGCTGTACTTCTTCCAAAACAGATTCCTTTGTTCTTTTAGCAGTCCATGATACTTTTAATAATATCCTTCTTCAACACCATAGCTCAGATGCTTCATTCTTCTATGGTCTTCCTTATTCACTGTCCAATTTTCACATGCATATGAAGCCATTGAAAATATCATAATTTGAGTCAGACACACCTTAGTCCCCAAGCTTATATCTTTGCTCTTCAACACTTTAAAGAGTTAATGTGCCTAATAAATATGTCATTTTATTTCTTGACAGCTAGTTCCATGAATGTTGATAATGGATCGAAGCAAAATGAAGTGTTTGACAGTTTCAATCTTTTCACAAGAAAAGATTGGTCTAGCGGTGAGGACTTCTGTTTTCTTTACATTGAGGTGCAACCCTACTGAAGTCTATGTTCTTTGATCTTCATCAGTAAGTATTTTAGGTCCTCTTCGATTTCAGCAAGCAAGGTTGCATCATCTGCATATTGCAAGTTATTGGAGTCTTCCTCCAATCTTGATGTCATTTGCTTCTTCATCTGATCCAGCTTCTTAGATTATTTGCTCAATATACAGATTGAATAAGTATGATGAAAGACTACAACTCTGGTGCACATGTTTCCTGATTTTAAAAAACAGTTAGTGTCTCCTTGTTCTCTTTGAACAATTGCCTCTTGGTCTATTTACAGGTTCATCTTGAACATATCAAATATTCCAGAATACATATTCTCCACAATGTTGTTCATAGTTTGTCATTTTTCACACAGTTATAAACCTTTCTATAGTCAATAAAGCATAGGTAAACATCTTTCTGGTATTCTATGCTTTCAGCCAAGATCTCTCTGACATAAGCAGTAATATCCCTTGTTCCACATCCTCATCTGAATTCAGCTTCAACCGCTGGCAGTTCTCTGTCAATGTACTTTTGTGGCATTTGAATTATCTTGAGCAAAATTTTCTTGCTTGTAAAATGAATGATATTGTCTGATGATTTCCACATTCTGTTGGGTCACCTTGTTTTGGAATGGGCACAAACATGTATCTCTTATAATCAGTTACCCAGGTCTTTGACATTTCTTGATGTAGATGAGTTAGTGCTTCTAGGGTTAAATCAGTTGGTTGAAAAATTTCAATCTACATTCCATCAATTCCCAGAGAGTTGTTCTTTGTCAGTGCCTTAAGTACACTTTGGAATTCTTTCTTCACTACTACTTGCTTTGATCCTATGCTATCTCATGGAATGTTTGAGCAGCAACCATTTTTTTCTCGCATAGTGACTCTGCATCCCTTCCTTCCTTCTTTTAATGCTTTCTGTATTATTCAATATTTTTCCCATAAAATCATTAATATTGCAGATCAAGATTTGATTTTTTTTTTTTCAGTTCTTTCAGCTTGAGAAATGCTGAGGATTTGCAACACATGGAATAATTACATGACAGCAGGCTGATCGATCAGATCATTTAATGGATTAATTGTATTATATTAGATCTCATCACCAAGGTGATATTACATCTTAAGTGCTAATACACTGAAAATTCTAGTCCAGCTAATTTAACACAAAACCTTATCGCTTACAGTCAGGTTCTTGGTGTCTTTTTGGTGATACACTCCCATTTCATATTATCTATTGGAAAAGAATTTTAAGGCAATGTAGTAATAATAACATAGCTAGTGAGAATATTAAAACTATTCATACTCAATACCAATGACCAATTTTTGAAGTCAGTGTAAGCAAAAAACACCCAGGTCAAGAAATAGACTGTTGCCAACCTCCAATTCTTTTAAAATTTCTCATTATGCTCTCAATGTTCTCCAACTACTTCCTTATGATGCTTTTAATGACTATGTCATTCATATATGCCCATTATTATGACATTGTGAAGATTTTTTAATCTGTTTGGGCTGTATTCCCACACTCTTGTGTTTTTCAGGTTCATGGAAATACCTAATTTATTGAAAATGTTTTTCATAAAATTTCAATATGGCTATCTAATTGTCCTCTTGTTTTTTATGTGGAGAATTTTAGATATTGACAAATTTGCTGCCACTGCTACTACCATCTTCCCAGATCATTATCATCATTTTGTCATTTAATCTCCTAACTTGTTTTCCTTTATCCACTAAATGAAGCATTGTAGATGCAGTCAAATATTTTTAATTCCAAATTTCATTCTTATTTTGCTTTCCTTTCTTTCTATGGAAAACCATCATGTTGTGTAGTGTATCCTTCTAGTATACTTAAAATACTTTTAATTATGTACATAACTTTGAATATGTATAGTTTTTTCTATAGGAATGTTTTCAATTTTATATATGAGTAATTGACATATTGTCCTTGTACTTAGTTTTGCTTTATTCACTTAGCATTTAGCTTTTAATATCTAAATACCTTTATTTTTTTAAACAAGTGTTCATATTTATTTTGAACATTTAAAGTTTTATTTATCCATTTCCCTGCTGGCAGACATTTAGATTGTTTCTAGTTCTTCACTGTGACAAATAATGCTGTGATTAAAATGTTCAGACTCATCCATTTGTACACATATATATGATTTTGATGGAACTGAGAAGTATGGTTTATGCACATGGAAAATTTACTAGTTTCTGTTAAATTAGTATTTATTGTGGCTGTAACAATTTGCATTCCTACCAGTAGTTCATAAATGCTGTTTCCTTCGTATGTTCACCAAGTAATATTAATCTACTTTATAATTTTTGCTAATCTACTGGATAAAAAAAACTAGGATATTGATTTTCAAGTATTTATTTTCCATATTATTCATGGGATTTAAATTCTATTTAAAATCTCATCTAAAATATTTATGTTTAGAGCAAGGAATGGGAGGAATTTTATCATTTCTTCCATCTTTCATTGTCATCAATGACTCCACTGAACACTTCCTCAAAACTGGATAGTTTTCCATTAGGAATAATTACCTCCTTGTGTTTTTCTAATGATTATGTCATACAGATATGCCACTTATTATGATACCTTGAAGATTTACTGAT
>NW_006413037.1:0-1159 GCF_000296735.1 Chrysochloris asiatica | reverse complement strand
TAACTGTTATGGTATATTTAAGGTATGTATTTTTAGTATAAACAAAAAAATTTTTTTAACATATGAGTAGGATTCTTAATTTGATTACTCAGTGTCTTGTTTTTAACAACTATCCAAATTGCAATGGTATTGGCAGTCCATTGCTTACAAATTATGACTTGTATTCCATAGAGTTATTTCACAATTTTACTTATAAGTCTCCTAAAAATGAAAGCTAGGCATTAAGCTTCAATTCTCAGTTAGTTCAATACTATAGTAATGAATATCCTTGTACATGTTTCTCTGGGATTTATGAGAGAAATTCTACAGTAGATGCTGTGTAAGAAAGACCTCTTTAAAGTCTTCACAAGCAAAGATGTCAAAATAAGGACTAAGGTATGTCTGACTCAAGATTTGGTATTTTGAATAGCCTCATATTCAGGTGAAGGTTGGACAATGAACAATGAAGACTGTAGAAGAATTAATGTATTTAAGTTATGGTATTAGAGAAGGATATTAAAAGTACCACTCATTGCTATAAGAACAAACAAATTTGTTGGAAGAAGTACAGCCAGAATGTTCTTTAGAAGTATACTTTGGACATATCTGGAGAGACGAATCCCATGAGGAGGATATTATGCTTGGTAATTTGGAGGGTCAGCATGGAAAAGAGGAATACCCACAACAAGATGGATTGGCACAGTTGCAGCAGCAAAGGTCTCAAGCTTAACAACAATTTTGAGGATGGTGCAGGACAGGGCAGTGTTTCATTCTATTGTGTGTAGAGTTGCTATGAGTTGGAACAAGTTCAATGGCACCTAGCAGCAGCAACAACAAAACAACAATGCAAAAAGGTAATTAGAAGGAACAAACAAGATGGCGGATCAGGTGGAAGTGCAGTAAAGGACCTCCGCCAACAACAACACAGAATACCCAACCAAGCAGGCTCAGGGGATGGTCCCAGAACTCTGAACCACATATAAAGAAATATTTATAAGGTTGGATGACTTACAGCTGGGGGAATTTGTGGCAGAAGCTAGAAATCTATTGCTTTCTAGTCCGGGATGCTTGGCTGCTCCAGGAGCCGCCATCTTGGGTGAGACCACGCAGGGGAAGGATCGGAGCGGCCACAGATGCCTAGAAGAACCGCTGAGATAAAGGTGTGGACATTCTTTTCTTT
>NW_006413036.1:6053-6566 GCF_000296735.1 Chrysochloris asiatica | reverse complement strand
CTCAGGAGTACCCATGTCTCACTATACTTTTGACCAATCAGTCATTCCTCTTCTCTCTCTCATCTCCAGGTCCATGGGAGTTGAACTCAGCCTATGTCTTCATTGCTGCCTTTCCCCCTCTTCTACTCAACAGTTGACCAATGTGGTCACCAGCAAGTTTACATGCCTGCTCATATGTTCCCTTTGAGTCTCAATCTTGCATGGGGGTTTGTCCTGAAGGGATTTGATTGCTTGCATTGATGGCTTCCTGGTGAACAACTTGCTTGTTCTTGTAGTAACCAATCATCTTGCCATTTTTGTTTTGTTTGTTTTTTTCCTGCCGATCTTCCTTTGAAGATGTAGCCTCTGTTGCTCTAGCTGTTCCAGGCTAATCTGCTTGGTCTTTCTAGTGGGAATGTCCCAACTTAGAAGGTTCTGGATAGGGCTCTGGAGTCCACCTAAGGTCCTATATACTACAAAGGCTTCGCAAGAGGCCTGTTTCACAGGGCAAGTTCTAGAACCCCTTTTCGGTAT
>NW_006413036.1:4805-5333 GCF_000296735.1 Chrysochloris asiatica | reverse complement strand
ATTTTTACTTTTCCTGTAAATTCCCGCCTTTGATGCCCTTTGGGACCTTTTTCCTAGGGGCCTCATCTAAATGTTGCCTAAGGAATGGTATTTTGGTATTGATTTGGACTGTTGGTACCCTTTTCGATTGATTATTGTTTAATGGCAGTTCCCGTGGCCCTAATTGCTAGTGGGAGTAGGCATGGACTGATTAAATAAATTCCAAATAAAACAGGACCCCACCCACAAGGGTCTTGAACTCTTTAAAGGTTAAGAATTACCCTCCCCTCAGACTCTGTGGGTAGCACTCATTCCAGGTATGCACAGGATATTGGCAACTTTCTACATTTTTACAAGGTCTTCTACTGCCAGATTCTGGTCATCTACTTGTATGCAACAGTTAGCAAAATTAACCTTCTCACATACCCCTGTTCCCTCTGCAGCCAATAAGTAGTATAGGGCTAATCTATCTTGATAGATGGCATTTTGTATCTGGGTCTGTTGATGCGCAGGAAGGATTAAGACCACCTCAGTTCCATTTGTTATAGA
>NW_006413036.1:3004-4295 GCF_000296735.1 Chrysochloris asiatica | reverse complement strand
CCATGGAATGAGAGATATCATTGCTGATGTCCGATGGATCTTGGCTGTTAGTCAGACTTAGTAAACTCTCAACCATTTGGAGAAACACCTGAAGTCTTGTTGTTGTTATGTGTCATGGGGTTAGTTCTGACTTATAGCAACCCTCTGCACAACAGAACGAAACACTGCCGGGTCCTGCTCCAGCCTCTTAATTATGATGTTTGAGCCCTCTGTTTCTGCTGTAGTCCGGGTCATTCCAGGGTCCAGTGATGTGACAGAAGAAAGGACTGACAATTTCCTTCCAGAAGTTCACAGCCTTACAAATCATACGGAGCCCATTTTTATTCTGGGGCAGAACAAGGGCTTTCTCCATGCACCCACACACACAAGCCAAGAACAAACACTTCGCACAAGAAGCCTGCGGCCACTAAAAACAGGCAAAGTGCACCACAGCCCACATTGTTGTTTTGATTTGCATGTCTCTAACTGATGAAGATCAAACACCACAGTGTTCTGTATGGATTGCATCTCAGTGTAAAGTAAACAGATATTCTCAACACTGGACAAATAAACAACATTCTTCTCAATGGAGATTGAAGTTGTCAAAGACTTGATTCTTCTTGGATTAGCCATCAACACTCACAGAAACAACAGCCAAGAAATCAAGTGATGTATTGCATTAGGCAAATCTGCTGCACAAGAACTTTTTTAAATGATTGAGGAGCAAAGACGTCAGCTTGAGGACTAATGTGTGCCTGACCCAAGCCATGGTATTTTCAATAACCTCATATGCATGCAAAAGCTGGACAGTGAATAGGAAAGACCATAGAGGAATTGATGCATTTGAGTTATGGTGTTGGAAGAGAATACTGAAAGTACCATGGGCTGCCAAAAGAACCAACAGATCTGTGTTAGAAGAAGCACAGCCAGAGTGCTCCTTAGAGTCCAGGATGGCCAAACTTCATCTCTCATACTTTAGACATATTATCAAGAGGGACCAGGCACTGGAGAAGGATATCATGTTTGGTAAAGTTGGGGGTCAGAGAAAAAGAGGAAGAATTCCAGTAAGATGGATTGGCAAAGTGGAAGCATCAATGGGCTCAAGCGTGGCAACAATTGTGAAGTTGGACCTAGACCAGGCAGTGTTCCGTTCTGTTGTGCATAGGGTTGCTCTGAGTCAGTACCAACTCAATGGCATCTAACAACAATAGTAGGTACCGACTCATAGCAACACTGCCCAGTCCTGGGCCAACCTCACAATTGTTGCCACACCTGAGCCCATTGATGCTGCCACTTGGCCAGTCCATCTTTT
>NW_006413036.1:0-626 GCF_000296735.1 Chrysochloris asiatica | reverse complement strand
TTCTGTTTGAACAACTGCCTCTTGGTCCATGTACAGATTCCTCATGAGCACAATTAAGTGTTCCCAGAATACTCACACTTCACAATGTTGTCCATAGCTTGTGATGATCTACACAATCAAAAGCATTTGCGTAGTCAATAAAGTAGGTAAACATCTTTCTGATGTTCTGTGCTTTCAGCCAACATCCATTGGACATTAGCAATGATATCCATCATTCCACAGCCTCTTCTGAATCTGGCTTGAACCTCTCTGGAAGTTCTCTGTCAATGTATGCTTGCAGCCCTTTCTGTATTACCTTTAGTAAAACTTTACTTTCATGGGATATTAAAGATATTGTCTGATGATTTCCACATTCCATTGGGTCTCCTTTCTTTGGAATGGGCACAAATACGGATCTCTTCCAATCAGTTCACCAGATATTTGTCTTCCAAATTTCTTGGCATAGATGAGTGAGTGCCTCCAGTGCCACCTCAATCTCTTGAAAGATTTCAATTTTTATTCCATCAATTCCTGGTGCCTTGTTCTTTGCCAATTCCTTCAGTGCACCTTGGACTTCCTCCTTCAGAATCATTGGCTCTTGATCCTATGCTACCTCTTGAAACGGTTTTGAACATCAACCATTTCTT
>NW_006413035.1:6584-7719 GCF_000296735.1 Chrysochloris asiatica | reverse complement strand
TTTTGGTGAAATCTTTGGTAACATTATTGTCTAATTTTTAGGAGGTCCAAGTCATCTATTTTGTCTTCCATTGTTTGTGTGTTTTTTTAGTTTTGCTCATAGTGTATTTATGTCAAGTATTTGAACTCCTAACTTTGTCCCCTTTTTTTCCATGGATGATCTTTATAGTTTTAGGTCTTTAATTTAAGTCTTTAACCAACATTGGTTTCGTTTTAGTATGAGGTGTGAGATATTTTTCTACAACTATATTTCCAATTTTGCCAGACTTTCTCTTCCCATTTTAATGTGTTTTGGTCCTTTGTCAAAGTTAACCTGACTGTATGTGGATAGATTTACTTCTCTGTTTTCAATTCTGTTCCCTTGATCGGTGTGTCATTCTTTTTACCAGTACCAGGCTGTTTTGACCACTGTGGCTGTGTAGTAGGCTTTGAGATCAGGAAGTGAGAGGCATTGTTTGATTTATTGACAGCTGTTACCGTGAGTGTTGATTGTGGCTCCAGGTAAAACGAAATCCTTGACAGCTTCTACTGAGGTGAAACAGAAGCCTCAAATTGGTTCAGTATCTTTGTTGACCCTCATTAATATTTATAGGTAGGAGAAGATTCTGAGGAGGGGTTAAAAGGATGCAGGGACTGTGGGACAAGGGAAGACAGGTTTATAGGGAGATAGGCCCCAGAATTCAGGATGAGGCTCCTCTAATGGATGGAGCTGGATCAGATGCAATTAATGAATGAAGCCATCCAATACATGCTTTCAGGTGGACGTTGTTGTGACAAAGGCATCAGCCTACTGTAAGATCTTTACAACAGGGGAACCAGGATGTGGGGTGTATGGAAAGTCTCTGTATCATCTTCTCAACTTTTCTGTAAATCTAAAAGCCCACTAAATGCGCTGCTGTTGACTAGATTCCAGTTCATAGTGACCCTAAAGGCAGAGATGCTCCATAGGGTTTAGAAAGGTATAAGTCTTAATGGCAGCAGATTACATCATCTTTTCCCCCGGAAGTGCCTGATATATTGGTACTGCTGACCTTTGGTTAGCAGCCCACTGCTTAACCCATGGTGCCACAGAAGTTCAAAGTCCAAAGTGACTCTAAAAACTGAAATCACTTGAATCCATCTTCTGGGCTGGTTGT
>NW_006413035.1:5443-6484 GCF_000296735.1 Chrysochloris asiatica | reverse complement strand
AGTGACTCTAAAAACTGAAATCACTTGAATCCATCTTCTGGGCTGGTTGTTCACAGGCTCTTGTCTGAGTCATCATGGCAAGAATTACCCACTCTTGTATCTGTAAGTTTAATTGTCAGCCTATGGGGCATGCAGGTTCCCTGACCTCCACCCATGGGGCCAGTAGCAGGCCTGGGAGCCCAGTCCCTAGCCACCTTTGGTACCCTGACCCATTGATCTGCGTCAGCCTGGGACTGTGCCCCATGGGGCCACCTGCCTCCAGTTGGCATAATTGCTCTCCAGGGCTGCTCCTGGTGGCTTCCCTGATGAGGTGTCTGCTGGAGGGGATGGCTTCCAGTTAAAGGTCCAGATGAAAATAACGGAGCCACAGAGCAGAAAGACATAGGTGTTTAGACACAGGTCACATCTCACCTTTCCCACCTGAGTAAGATGTATGTGTCTCCCATGTAAATGTGGCATCATGTTCAGACAAAAACGATTGGGATGCATCCCTTGTATTAAGTAGTTCAGTAATAGTGAATAGTAGCTGCCTGTCTGCCCATTCCTGGCCTTTTGGATTTCTATCCTAATTTTGCTTTTGAGGTGTCTAAAAAGACAGTTTTGTTTTTGCTCTGACATAATTTATTGGGGGGGGGGATTCTCTTAAAAATGCTTTGCTCATGTCTTTTGTCTTTTCAGTTTGAAACTAAAGTGCCGGGACCTGTCACACATCTGCTCTTTGTCCTAATCTATGTACAAACAGGGGACAGCTGTTGGGGAGGGCTGTCATCAGGGCTAGGTGGAGCTACATGGGAGAGTCCAGGGTGAGATCCAATTTCCTGACTGCCTGCCCCAGGATGAAGGGACACATTGGTGCCTTAGTTGTGTGCACCTGTGGGATGGGAGCAGTACCGTGACTGAGGACAACGTCATTCACCATCTTGTGCTCCCTTCTCATCAGGGTCCCTAAGATGCTCAGCCAGATGTCAGCAGACAACCACACAACCGCAGTGGAGTTCATTCTGCAGAGCTTCTCAGAAGATCCCCGGCTGCGGGGCCTGC
>NW_006413035.1:3733-4893 GCF_000296735.1 Chrysochloris asiatica | reverse complement strand
AATGGCAAGGTGGTGGCCGTGTTGTACACAGCAGTCAGCCCTGCTATAAACCCGCTCATCTACACACTGAGGAACAAGGATGTGAAAGCTGCCCTCCAGAAGGTGGCCCCTGCCTCCCAGTTAAGAAGAAGAGTGGCCACATGAATTCTTCCAGTGTTAATTCTGTTAATTTAAAAATATGACTTTGACAATCAGAAACAAGGGGCAAGGAAGGCTCAAGACGGGGACAAATGGAATGGATATACACACAAGGAGCTTCCCTGGTGGGGCAGCCCAGTGTTTGCTTGAACATTAGCAAATCCTGACCCTGAAGGGTCAACGTGGGGGCTTCTGGGAGTGAGGGAGATTGGCCCACAGCAACAAGGCTGTTTGTGTATTTTATGTTACTTCTTTCAGGGTGGAATCTGTGTTTGGCCATAGGACTTCTGAGGACATTTGCTTGATGTGCTCCATTGTGGGGGTTTCTGACATCCTGCTGTGACGACTTCACCCAGACCTGGTTCTCTGAGCCGAGTCCCTTGGTGTGGGTCCAGGAAGCCCAGGGGTGGTGACTTGTCACCACAGCAGTGAGCGCCTGGCCCTGGAATGGCCGAGAGGGGGAGAGCTGTGTAACCCACCTCCACTAAAAAGACCTGCAGAAGAGAGGTGCAGTTCTAAGTTTCCCCTCCCACAAAAGGAATCATCATTCTTTACTAGGAAGCTGTACCAAAGCAGGAAAGAACTGTCTTCTTTCTTTAGTTTCAGAAATCTTTTTTTTTTTTTTGAATTTTTAAAATTGTGAATTGAGTGAAGGTTTACAGAGAGATCATCAGTTTTACATTTGCTAAATCGTATTCTTTGTTTCATCTCAATAATTACAATCCCCTTTATGCAACAATTGTCCCTCTTCCTCCCTGTGGTTACCCACATACAAATAACGTCTTTCAAACTCATATATTTGTGGGATATATGTATACACACACACACACATATATGTATATACGTTGTTGGTAAGTGCCGTTGAGTCATTTCTGACCCATAGTGACCCTACATAGAGTTTTGAAGGAGAGACTGGTGAGCTTGAAATGTTGACCTTGTGATTTAAGCCAATTTTGTAGTCCAGCGCATTAACACACCACATCACACCAGGACTCCTACATATGTATATAAGTATATATATA
>NW_006413035.1:2764-3633 GCF_000296735.1 Chrysochloris asiatica | reverse complement strand
TGTTGACCTTGTGATTTAAGCCAATTTTGTAGTCCAGCGCATTAACACACCACATCACACCAGGACTCCTACATATGTATATAAGTATATATATACACCACTCTTTCTCCCGTATCCATTCAGGCTGCATCTCTGCCCATGTATCCACACACAGAACACTGTTGTCCTAAGGTTGTGTCTATATCATTGTTTATCTAGATTCCCTTTCCCCTTTGCATACCTCCCTGTGTCTTCATCTATCTTTATCAGTCTTCTCCCAACCTCTCCCTTCTTATATATTGCCCTCCCCTTCATCAAGTTATACGTGTCTACCTTCTAGCCAGAAAATTACTGTCACTTCCCTCCCAACCCTGGTAACCATCCAAGAATGTTTCTTTTACTATGAAAACCTTTTCTTGATTTTTTAATAGTGTTATCATACAATATTTGTCCTTTTGTAATTGACTAATTTCACTCATTATAATGTCCTCCAGGTTCATTCATGTTATGAGGTGTTTTACAGATTGTTATTCGTCAACATTGCCTGGTATTCCATTGTGTGTATGTACCAAGGTTTGTTTATCCACTCTTCCATTGATGGGAATTTAGGCTGCCTCCATCATTTTGCTATTGTGGATAGTGCTGCGATGAAAATCGATATGCATATATCTACTCATGTCCTGGTTCTTATTTCTTGTGGTTCTATGCCAAGTAGAGGGATTGCTGGGTCATACAGTACTTTTGTTTCCAACTTTCTGAGGAAGCATCACACCATACTCCACAGTGGTTGAACCATTTTACAGTCCCACCAGCAAATCTGCTTAGATTTATTCCCAGATATTTTACTTTTTGGGTGGCTATTGTAAGTGATATTGTTTTCCTAATTTCCT
>NW_006413035.1:0-564 GCF_000296735.1 Chrysochloris asiatica | reverse complement strand
TGGGGGTCTTCCGCTTTTTCCATGACCCTCCACTTTACCAAGCATGATGTCCTTCTCCATAGGCAGGTTCCTCCTCGCATTATATCCGAAGCATGAGAGACAAAATCTGGCCATCCTGACTTCTAAGGAACATTCTGGCTGTATTTATTTCGAGACAGATTTGTTTGTTCTTCTGGCAGTCCATAGTACTTTTAATGTTCTTCTCCAACACTATAACTCAAATTGATCAATTCTTCTGCAGTCTTCCTTATGCATTGTTCAACTTTCACATGTGTACGAGATTATTGAAAATACCATGGTTTGGATCAGGCACACCTTAGTTCTCAAACTGGTATCTTTGCTCTTGAACACTTAAAGAGGCCTTGTGCAACAGATTTGCCTAATGCAATTCTTTGTTTCATTTCTTGACTGCTGCTTCCAAGACAGTTGATGGTAGATCCAAGCAAAATGAAATCTTTGACAACTTCAATCTTTTCTCCATTTATCCTGATGTTTATTAGTACAGTTGTTTTCTTTACATTAAGGTGCAACCTATACCAAAGGCTGTGGTCTTTGATCTTCATC
>NW_006413034.1:6827-7381 GCF_000296735.1 Chrysochloris asiatica | reverse complement strand
AGCTACATGACGAGGTATGCACAACCCTGGAATAAGAGGGCTTCAGGATGCAGGCATTGAAGCATGGCTTGAAAGGGGAAAAGAGGGGAATAATGCTAGGATGCTTGGCCATCTTTTGAATCTTGTTCTTCCTTGCCTACCACTGTGAAATAGACACGTGAGGGAGGCAGGGACAGCCAGAAGCATCACAACAGACATGTGGGCCCTGATCCAACATATAACTAAGTGGAATACCATGGGAGAAGACAGGAAACTGCCCAGACCCAAAATGGTGGGGGGACTATGATGGCATGGACAGATGGACTGACTGGGGACACGGGACTCAGGGAGAGAGAGGAGCTGTTTGCTGACAGCCAGGGGGAGGGGGGGGCAGGCCTGTGGGGTGTATTTTTTGGTTATTTGATGAGGCACGGAAGGGATTTTAATCACTGCAATGAAATGGAACATGATCGGATGAATGTGAAACTGAAGTGGGACAGAGGCAAATAATTAGGTATGCAAAACCATGGAACAACAGGGCTCTGGGATACCGAGACTGAAACATAGTTGGAATG
>NW_006413034.1:6015-6555 GCF_000296735.1 Chrysochloris asiatica | reverse complement strand
TGCCAAGTCCAAGGGACTCTTGGACCCAGAGTCAGTGACATGGCCACAGAGGACTAGAGTGAAGAGTGAAGCATCCAGCTGATAAGAAGAGAGGGGACATGCATAAGTACACCCACACTTGCAGATGATACCCACTTGACCTGGCTGCAATGGCTGGATGATCAGAGCTCAAACAGTAGAAGAAAGAAGAAGGCAAAAAAAGAAGAATCTGGCACAATTTGATGAACTTGACACACACCTATGGAAGCAATAGCTCAAAAGAGTGAACAAATCTTAACAGCGAGGATCATTCCCACCTCTACCGCACACAGAGAGGACAGGGATGGACAACTTGGACACTGGCTACCCAGAATGGCGGGGAGTGGGGGGTGGGGAGGAGTACAGAGGCTGGCTTGCAAGCTTTCAAGAGGGAACCTAGAAAGAACAAACAAGATGGCGGATTGTGTGGCAGTGCAGTAAGGAGCTCCATCAGCAACAACGCAGAATACCCAACCAAGCAGGCTCAAGGGATGGTCCCAGAACTCTGAACCACATATAAAG
>NW_006413034.1:3485-4255 GCF_000296735.1 Chrysochloris asiatica | reverse complement strand
TGGAGTTAAAGACTTCATTTTGCTTGGATCAACCATCAACACTCATGGAAGCAGCAGTCAAGAAATCAAATGATGTATTGCATTGGGCAAATCTACTTTTTAAAGTGTTGAAGAGCAAAGATGTCATTTTGGAAACTAAGGTGTGTCTGACCCAACCCATGGTATTTTCAATAACCTCACACTCATGTGAGAGATGGATAGTGAATAAGGAAGACCGTAAAATAATCGATGCATGTGATTTGTGGTGCTGGAGGAGAATATTGAAAGTACCATGGACTACCAAAAAAACAAATAGATCTGTGTTGGAAGAAATACAGCCAGAGTGATCTCTCTGTTGTAGCCTCAACTCGCGGCTGCGGGGGTCTTTGGCACCCTTCCACAGCCAAATCTACAGGCCCCCACCCGCAGGGTTAGTACAAACCTACCGTGCTGCCCGGTGTGTCCCGTGCCGGACTCTATTGGGAGAACAGCGTCGCCCACCCAAGTCCATCCATGTTCCCGAACCTCGAGCGCCATGGTGCGCATTACCGGCCTGGAGCCACAGGAGGGCGCGGTGGAGCTGCTGATGCTGCTCCGACACTTCTCGGAAGGGATGCATAGATATTGAAGCCCAGAGGGGCACGCGAAGGGACAGGGACGCGGGAACAGCAGGCAGGGTTGTAGCAGCGGGTGGTAGCGCGGAGAATCCTGGGGGTGCTCCCATCCCAGGAGCTTGCAGGGACTGGCACACTGCCCTCCCAGGCAAGCTCCACACAGCTTCGCAGTGGGGA
>NW_006413034.1:0-549 GCF_000296735.1 Chrysochloris asiatica | reverse complement strand
CACATAACAACAACAACAATCTTTGGAAGGAGCTCTGGTAGTGTAGTGGTTACGAATCAGGCTGATAACTCCAAGGTCAGCAGTTCGAAACTACCAGCTGTTCCGCGGGAGAAAGATGAGGCTTTCTGCCCCCATAAAGATTTATAGCCTTGGAAACCGACTCCACGGTACTTAATTGCAACAACAATCTGTACAAGGAGGATAAGGGTTTATTGGTGGGTTTACTCCCACAGTCTGCTGGAATTTCCCACCCCAGGTAACAAGACAAGTCTGTTTGTTTTAACCGCTCTGTGTTTTTGTATCAAACCCCGTTCCCCTGCCCGCTTCGGGGCCAGAGTGATTTACGCTTTAGCGGACACTCTGGCTGCCGGCAATAAACTTTGCTCTTTAAGATTTTCCAGTTGAGTTCTTTCTGACTCTCGCTGCCGCAACAGTGTGAGTGGGAAATGTTAGAGGTGTGATTAGGGTGTGATGGGGGGGGGGTGTATTATTGAGGTGTGATTAGGGTGTATTAGGGTTATGATTGGGTGTGTGTGTTAGGGGGTGTCA
>NW_006413033.1:2351-7432 GCF_000296735.1 Chrysochloris asiatica | reverse complement strand
ACTGTGTCAGAGACAGGAAAGTGTGCACATGCTATGGGATAAATGACTCTGATAAACTTGCTCGCTCAGCATTGCTCACCTGTTCACCTTCAATTTGTAAAAAGTCTGTGCACAGTTTGCCAATTAAACACTAAGACTTGCAATCAGCATGAAATCTTTGTGTTTTATTTTCTGGGATACATGAAATGCAACAAGAGAAGTCAGTCCACACCCTATGCTTCCTTTGTCACTCCTCCAAGGCATAATAATAATAGCAAACATGAACATATAGCTATATGCCAGGCACTGTTAAAATGTTTTATTCACCATCACAAAGCTTTGTTCCTGAGTACTTCTGTAGCGTTGAATATGCAAGGTGTGAATGGTGAACCCTTTTTTCCCAGTACTAAGGATGAAGTCCTGGTGTGGTGTTTAGGATAGCACTTAGCATATGACCATAAAGTCAGCAGTTCAAACCCACCAAGTGCCCCTCAGAAACCCTATGTTTTAATTGTACAGGATCGTTATTTCTCAGAACAGACTCTATGGCACTTAACAAGAACAAGGGTGGAAGTTGTGAGCAATGATGAAGCTGGTGGATATGCACTGGATTATTAACCACAAGGTTGGCAGTTCAAATCCACTAGATATTCTATGGGAGAAAGATGAGTTTTTATGCTTCCATAAAGATTTACAAACTCTGAAACCCTATACAGGATTGCTATGAGTCACCAACAAACAACATACTTATCAATGGAGAAAAGATTGAAATTGTCAAGAACTTCATTCTTCTTGGATCAACTAGCAACACTCACGGAAGCAGCAGTCAAAAAATCAAACAACGTATTGTATTAGGCAAATCAGCTGCACAAGACCTCTTTAAAGTGTTGAAGAGCAAAGATGTAAGCTTCAGGACTAAGGTATGCCTGACCTAAGCCATGGTATTTTCAATAACCTCATATGCATGTGAAAGCTGGACAGTGAATAAGGAAGACTACAGAAGAATTGATGCTTTTTAATTATGGTGTTGGAGAAACATATTGAAAGTACCGTGTACTGCCAAAAGAACAAATAGATCTATGTTGGAAGAAGCTCAGCCAGAGTGCTCCTTGGAGGCCAAGATGGCCAAACTTCATCTCTCATACTTTAGACGTATTGTCAGGAGGGACCAGTTGCTGGAGAAGGATATCATGTTTGGTAGGGTGGAAGGTCACACAAAAAGAGGAAGACCCCCAGGGAGATGGATTGGCCAAGTGGAAGCATCAATGGGTTCAAGCATAACCGTTGTGAGGTTGGCCTAGGACAAGGCAGTGTTTCGTTCTGTTGTACATAGGGTTGCTATGAGTCAATACCGACTTGATGGCACCTAACAACAACAACATGAGTCATAACCAACTTCAGCACTACAGCAACAAACAAAGTTACAGGTTAGAATTCACC
Organism: Chrysochloris asiatica; assembly: GCF_000296735.1. Taxonomy (NCBI): domain Eukaryota; kingdom Metazoa; phylum Chordata; class Mammalia; order Afrosoricida; family Chrysochloridae; genus Chrysochloris; species Chrysochloris asiatica. The sequence continues at coordinate 6,013 of NW_006413033.1, read as the reverse complement.
CAGAGGGTACCATGGGAGAAAGACTTGGTCATCTACTTTTGTAAGACTACTGTTGTTTTTATTTAAATGTTGTCAAGTTGATTCTGACACATAGAAACCCTATACAGGGCTTCCAAGGAGCAGCTGGTAAGTTTGAACCACCAACCTTCTGGTTCACAGTCCAGTGCTTATCCTACAGAACCACACCAGGAGTCTTAAGACTACAGCCATTTAAAACTTTATGGAGTATAGTTGTACTTAGAGACATATGGCATTGCCATGATTCAAAATCAACAAGTGGATAAATTTTCTTTTTCTCCTACCCATGTTATATTAGGTCAGATAAAGTCAAAGATAAAGGAATAGGGGAGAAATGAAGCTTTAGAGTACAACACTTCCTGATTCAAGTTCTGGCTGCTAACTATCAGGGCAAATCATTTTTTAAATTGTTTAATTTAGGTATGTTAAATGAATGAAATAAGAATACTTTAAATGAGACTATGCATGTAAAATTTGAAACATAATTCTGCTTTCAACCCCCTACGCTATTCATTAAAATATTCCTAGAGTCATCTTTCTTGACAAGGAATCTAGCTCACCAGCTCACCAGACCCTTCCGGAAATAACTCTTATGTTTCAACTCAAAAAAGCAGGCTGACCACTGCACTGACCATGGGCACCCCCACGTCAGAGACAGGACTGGCTGACAGAAAAAATAAACTGGGTGAGGAGTTGGCTCAAAGGCAGTTTTATAAATCAGATCCTTGCTAACAGCCAGAAGAAAATATCCAATCTTCCCTAACCCCCAAATGCTATGAAATACGGTATATTTTCCAAAGTCAAGTGTTCACGGTTCTATATTGCCTTAAGAAGCAGGAGGCCGTAGGGAAGGGGCATTGGGGGAGCAGAGGCAGGCAGGAGGGAGGGGGAGTTCTGTGACACATTGTTCTGTTAGGAAGGTGGAAGACTCACAGAGGTGTGTGGTCTTGCAAAGTGTCGGCCAGCCGAATCCTCCCTCCCCCAGAAACTCATTTATCACCTTGATGGTTTCAGCTCATTTGCAGCCAAGTTATTGTCACCCTTAAAATAATGTGGCTTGACAGGGAAAAAATGAGATCCTTGTGAAAAGTTACATAGTCATCACACTCTGGAGTCAAAATATAGACTGCAGTATCCAAACACCAGACCCTGGGTATGGCGGGGGTGGTATTTCCTCTCTCCAGCAGGCTTTGGTTTTAGAACAGGACATTAACATTTATGTCATGTTAACGTGCACCTAGGCATGGCGTGTGGCCTTCTGCCATGGACATGGAGAAACACATGCTCCAGCATTGCAGGCTCATGACCGCCAAGAATTTCAGTATAAATGGAGACGCGTGTTTCCTGGCCCAGAGAGTTAACAGCAGACAACGACTTAAATGTTTAGTCATCCCCCAGTGCACAGACTCCATTTCAGATGTCAATAAGGTGCTAAATCATGCTGCAATACCAGCAGCAACTGGGATGTCCCCCCAGAACAATTAAGACAAGGCATTATGAATTTGGGACCCCAAAACCTTCCTACATGTGTTTGATTGACTTTTGTTACCCTATAAAATGGTTAACACAATTGTCTGCTAACTGAAAAATCAGAGGCTTGAATCCACCCAGCAGTGTCTCAGAGGGAAGGCCTAATGATCTAATTCTGAAAATCAGTCATTGCCAAAAAAGGCAGTGCACAATTTTACCCTGACACACAAGGGTTTGCAATGAGTTGGAATCCATTTGACTGGCAAGTGGATTTCTACTGGCTCAGTAATTAAGTGCCTGGCTATTCACCAAAAAAGTGTCAAAAGTTTGAACCCACCATCTACTCTGTGGGAGAAAGATGTGGCTGTCTGCTTCCATAAGGATTAATAGCCTTGGAAATTCTACGGGATATTTCTCCTCTGTCCCATAGAATTGCTATGATTTGAAATCGACTAGATGGAAATGAGTTTGGTTTATTGGGATTTGTGTGTTCTTTGTGAGGAGGAAATCATGTAGTACTAGAGTTTAGCCCTGACATAAGCAGAACAAGGAAGATTTCTTCATTTTTACTTCTATTTTGTACTTTTTTACCAGGAAATTTGATGAAATTAGGCTCCTAGGAATATAACTGGTTTAAAGGACATAATGAGTTTCTCTCTAGAGCATGCTGGCCTGAATCTGCCAAAGTGGCTCTGTGTCTTCTTTCCTAGTTTGTACAACATACAACCAGAACAAACCAATGTGGACAGCTCATCTCTTGGGAAAATCTAAAGAGAGAAGAGTGGCTAAGTGAGTGCCTAAGAGATACTTCTGTCCCTGACAGTCCACACTGCAGGCGCTCTGCTTCAGAACCCCTCCACTCTGTATCCCTAACACATCATAAAGTATCAAAGTGCTGCACTTTCTCTGCCTTAGTTCTAGCTGCCAGAAATATCTTCCCTTTCTTTTCCCTGGCAGACTTTTTCATCCCTCAAGGACCAATCAACATGTCCTCCAAGTAAACTTTTACAGTTCATCCTGACCATTAGAAGACCCTGTATCCACTCTCACCCACCATCCGCCATGTGTCTCTGACACCTCCTACAGAAGAGTTTTTCGTTCATTGTTTAGTTGCCTACTCTCACTCCATCATTGCTCACTAACTTATAGGACTGAGGATTGGCTTTAACTCTTTGCATCATTAGCAATTCTTCCAGTCACTAACATACCTTGGCAACCAGAAAACATTTGGGAAAATGCATTGGAACATATACTGTACGTACACTGAAGATGATTCTTCAAAATTATAGCACATTTTGTCCATATGTAGTAACACATTTGTTCATGTGTGTGTAGTAAAACCCTCCCAAATATTGCGTCTGTGTGTTTGTGTGTGTGCAGTCACTATGTTATAAACATCAAGTAGTGCAAAATGTAAGTACATTTTATAAGGAGTAGTTATGCAATGACTAATGCCCATATTGTAATAATATGTTAATAAATCTCTCCATATGTTTCAACTACAAACAGTAAGAAGAGAGAGAAAAACAACAACAACAATGAATAACCTTAGATTTCACACAATGAACAAATATTTACTGAGAGGCAGATATAAGAGCTGAAGTAAGTAAGAGATGATTTATATTCCCACATAAATTATTGACTGAATCCATGATCTTGCACAATTCACATAAATTTTCTGGACTTTAGTTTCGATGTCTTTAAAATTGGGACAAAAAAGATACATTGCTTATCTTACAGTTCTTTAACTTCAAATAGAAAGCATATTTTAAAAATGCGCTTAGGGGCTGCTGAACTTTTGTTAAGGGTAATAGAAAATTCTGGATGTAGTGGAATAATGGTGATGGTCAAATAGGATGATAAATGTGACTAATTTCAGTGAATATTGTGATTGTTGTTAAATGCCATTGAGTCAGTTCTTCCTCATAGTAACTCGATAGAGGTTTTCCATGGAGTAGCTGGTGGGTTTGAACTGCCAACCTTGGCCCACAGTCCAGTGCTTATCCTACAACTCCACACCTTAGTCCAATGTGACTGAATAGCATATGCAAAAAATGTCAAAATGGCAAATGTTTTGTCACATATACATTTATCACAAAAATAAAAAATAAAGAACAATGTTGTCTATATTCAAAGGACTATAGTTATTTATGGGGTCTGGTGTGGTGCTATAG
>NW_006413033.1:0-1136 GCF_000296735.1 Chrysochloris asiatica | reverse complement strand
CACATCAAAAAAATCCAGTAGCACATCAAGACCAAGTGGGATTCATATCAGGAATGCAAGGATGGTTCACCACTAGAAAAACGATCAATATAATTCACTACATAAATAAGAAAAAGAAATGAACCACATGATCATATTGATTGATGCAGAAAAGTCATTTGACAAAATCCAATACCCATTTCTGATGAAAACACTCAACAAAGTATGAATTGAAGGGAATTCCTCAACATAATTAAGAACATATATACAACCAACCAACAGCCTACATTAAACTCAATGGAAAGAAAATAAAAGCCTTCCCTCTGCCAGTAGGAACCAGACAAGGATACTTTTTGTCACCACTCCTATTCAGTACTGTGCTGGAAGTCTTAACCAGAGCTATATGCGAAGATAGGAACATTAAAGGCATCCAAATTGGCAAAGTGGAAGTAAAACTTTCTCTATTTGCAGATGATATGGTCCTATACATATAAAAGACCAAAGACTCAGTAAGAAAGCTAGTATACCTCATTGGAAGATTCTGCAAAGTGGCAGGGTATAAGGTCAACATATAAAAAACAGCTGGCTTCAATGGCTGGATGATCAGAATTCAGCTAGAAGAAGAAAGAAGAGGAAACAAAGAGTGATCTGATTCAACTTGGTGAACTTGGCCTACATTTATGGATGCAGTAGCTCAAAAGAGGAAACAGATCTTTACAGTGAGGATCATTCCCACCCCCTCTATACACAGAGTAGACATGTATGGGCAACTTGGCAATTGGCTACCCAAAATGGGGGAGGGGGGAGGCTAAAAAGGCAAAAAGTTACTGGCTTACATAGCAAAAGGAAGGAAGTGATTGATTTTGCACCAGGAGCAGAGGTCCCTGGGACCATCAAGGGAGAACAGTGGAGTTCGGGACCCCACCCAGATACATAGTGATGCCAGAGATGGAGGGAGAGACGATTACATGGAAAAATAGAGTGGCTGGGAACTCTAGACCCGGAGAGGGAAAGGGGCTGTGTACTGATGACCAGGGAGCAGGTTTTCAGGGTATACCCTTTAGTTGGTTGATGATGCACGTAGGGGATTGTAACCATGGCAATGAAATGATATATGATTGGATCAATGTAAAGCTAATGTTCTCCCATGGAAACTT
>NW_006413032.1:3281-7280 GCF_000296735.1 Chrysochloris asiatica | reverse complement strand
AAAAAAAAATAGAACAAGTATGACAAGAACAAGACAGCCATCTAATAATTTAAATGCCTGCCACTGTAAACCACACATTATAGCTACAACTTGTTATTTGTAACTACAGTATATAAGAAAAAAAATACTAGATACTTAAAGAAACAGAAATGCATAACTCACAAACAAAAGAAAAAAAAAGAGTTAATATAAAAGAAGGCCAAATAATTGAATGGAGTCCTGGTGTGGCACTGTAGGACAAGGCTGGCAGTTCAAACTCACCAGCCACTTTTGAAAATCCCATACAGGATCACTGTGAGTCAGAACTGACTCTGCAGCACTTAACAATATCATTAGCAATAGCTGGGTATTGAAACTGTTGTTGTTGTTATGTGCCATGGAGTCAGTTCCGACTCATAGTGACCTTGCCTAGGGTTTCCGAAGCTGTAAATCTTTACGGAAGCAGAAAGCCTCATCTTTCGCCCACAGAACAGCTGGTAGTTTTGAACTGCCGACCTTGCGGTTTGCAGCCTGATTCGTAACAACTACGCTACCAGAGCTCCTTGGGGTATTGAAACTGGAAGACTATAAATTCATAATAAATGTGTTCCAATATTTAGAAAAGAGATGAACATAAAAATTGAAGACATACAGAATATAATTAGGAAAGAGAAAAAAAGAAATTTCATAAATGAATAAATTGAGAATTTTTTTCCAGTTAGATGCATCACGTCTGAAAGACATGACTCCCTCCCTGTTCCCATTGTAGCTGTGTGCCCTTGAGTTGGTTTGGACTCATAGTGACCCTATTTCTATAGGGCTTTTGAGAGCCTCTGGTGGGTTTGAACTGCCCACCTTGTAGTTAGCATGGATTGCAGTCCCGAGCTTATCCTACAGTTCCCACCTTAAAACAATAAAACGATTGTAAATCCACAAAATCATAACTTTTTGGAATCAATCACAGAGCTGAGTCACAGAGAAATCAAATATCCTGAAATACAGGAAAAGACATATCCTTCATCAAGGAGAAATGAAGCATGAAGATTAATTATTAGCTCACCTATAAATATTGCACCCTAGAAAGCCTTATAGGACAGTTCATCTCTGTCACATGGGGTTTTTATGAGTCAAAAATCAATTATGGCACACAACAACATACGGGGATGGGGGAAAGGTAGCAATGATCGATTGTGAAAGACTGAATTCACACCTGTTCAAAGCTCTTCTTAATGATCCTCTATCAGATACTCTTAAAACACATTGGAGACAATCTGGAGAATGGGAAAGAGACACAAATCTCCTCTTAAATTCTTTTTTATACATGACAAAGATCTTAAACCATCATCAGAGGAATGCGTTTTACATAGAATAGATGGCCAAAGGTTAAGTATTTAATATGTGTTTTTCAGAAGGTATTCAAGCCAGACATTGTAGGATAACACACTGGACTGCAAGGTCAGTTTGAACTGCGAGATCAGTGGTTTAAACTCACCAGCAGCTCCTCAGACACCCTATACAGGGTCGCTATGGGTCAGAAACCAACTCAATAGCACTTAACAACGAAAATAACAACATTCAAGCCAGAAAAAAAGTGTGACATTTTCAAATGATATACAGAACTCTCCAGCAACTTACAATTCAAACTCAGCAAAATAGCATTTGAAAATGAATTTGAAATAACTTTCCCAGAGAAACAAAATTAAGAAAAATTTAGGGGCAGACTGATGATTTATGATCAATCAACTTTGGAAATGTTCAAAAGACAGGTAAATTATATATATTTCATTGTGTAAATGGAGCTCTGGTAGCGGTTACGAATCGGGCTGCTAACCTCAAAGTCAGCAGTTCAAAACTACCAGTTGTTCTGTGGGAGAAAGATGAGACTCTCTGCTCCTATAAAGATGTACAGTCTCAGAAACCCTATGCAGGGTAACTATGAGTCGGAACTGACTCTACGGTACTTATCAACAACAACAACAACAATCATTGTGTAAAGCAAAATTATTCAAATACTTTAAGAGCTATTTAAAACAATAAAACAAATCCACAATGAACACATATAGGGTTTACAAGGTTATAAATCTTTACTGCAAAGCCTCAAATTTCTCCTGAGCAGTGGTTGATGGGTTGGTACTGTTGACCGTTACATTAGCAGTCAAGTGCTTATGCTACAGCACCACCAGAATTCCTTGAGAGATATCGTTAAATTAAAGTTTAAAAGAATATCACACAAGTTGGGAAGAAGAAATTAGAAGCATGCTGTTTCAAGCTTCATAAGATTAAAATACATTATAGTATTTTTTACACCATTCTTCAGGCACTTTACCTATTATAGTAGCCTCTGTGTGGCTATGATAGTAGAAGTATGTCACTGGTATTTTAAATATCAGCAGGGTCACCCATAATCGACCAGTTTCAATTGAACTTTCAGACTAAGACAGACATGGCAGCAGGAGAAGTGGAACAAATGTGAATGATTAGACACTGAAAATTTTGTGAATAGCAGCATAACATTATCTAATACGATGCCAGGAAAGAGACCCTCAGGTTGGAAGGCAATCAAAGTATGACTGGGGAAGAGCTGCCTCCTCAATGTTGTGGGATAGTATAGAGAATACCATGTAAAATGGAGCAGAATATTCAGAAACTTCCTTTGCTTAGGTACAACTCAAAATGCAAAGAAACAGTTCCAAATATCCATTAATAATTTGAAGGTGGACTGCACCAATCAAGGATTGATTGATTGATTCAGTACTGTACTGAATCAAGAAAAAATGGAAATTGTTTAAAACAAAATGGAATGCATGAATAGCAATGCCCTAGATTTAAGTGAGATGAATGAACTAGTATTGGCCATTTTGAACCAGATATCATATGGTTTTCCACACCTGGAATAACAAAATTTAAAAGAATAGTATAATATCCATCATTAAAAAAAAGAGCATTTCAAAATCTAGTTTGAAGTGCAATGCTATCTGTGACAGGAAAATACCCATATACCTAGATGTAGCACCATTATAATTCAGATTTATACACTGCTCACTAACACTAATGATGATGAAAATGATCAAAGACATGATCAAGATGCACAGATAATTATTGGTGACTGGAATGCAAGGAAACAAAGAGGAAGCATTAATAGTTGGAAAATCTTTTCTTTGTGATAGAAAAGATGCTGGAGATCACATGATAAAATTTTGCATGACCAATGATTTATTATTCATTGCAAATACCATTTTTATTTAATAATATAAACTGCAACTTTACATGGATCTCACTAGACAGAATACAAAGAAATCAAATTGACTACATCTGTAGGAAGAGATGACAGAGAAGCTCAATATCATCAGTCAAAACAAGGCCCAAGACTGACTGTGGGACAGACCATCAAATGCTTATATTCATGTCAGGATAAAGCTGAAGAAAACTAAAACAACTCACAAAAGCCAAAACATGACTGTGAAAATGTCCCAAATGAACTTAGAGACCATGTCAAGAACAGACATGATGCCGTAGACATAAAACCCAAATAATGAATAAAGAAGACCAAAAGATGGGATGCCATTTTGTGGGATGTTATGAAGAGCAGAAATGTTGTGGTTGTTATGCATGATACCATATAAGAAGAAAAAAATGGTTATTAAATAAGACAACAAAGAAACAGAGGACCCTAGGACCGTTAAGAGGAAAGAACATGAGAGGAGCGAGGGATTCTAGCCAGAAAAGCAACAATAACAGAGATGACGGCAGAGGTGATGACATAGAGAGACAGAGGAGCAGAGAACTATACAGGCCCATGGACTGAGAAAGACAGTGTGACTGTGAGCAGGAGACTGGCTTGAAAAACGTGCCCTTTGGATATATATTTTCAATGTGGTATGTGTACATAAAAAAAAGTAATAGAAAAAAACTTAAAAAAATAAACCTTATTTTTTTTAAAAAAGTGATAGAGGTAATACTGTTAGCTGAATGTACATGGAGGGGATTGTAATCATTACAATGATTTGCTGAATGTAAAAC
>NW_006413032.1:0-2051 GCF_000296735.1 Chrysochloris asiatica | reverse complement strand
CTCTTTCACCATACTTATTCAGTCTGTATGCTGAGCAAATAGTCTGAGGCAGTCAATTATATGAAGAACTACATGACATCAGGATTGAAGGAAGACTCATCAACAACCTGCGATATGCAGATGAAACAACCTTGCTTGCCGGAAGTGAAGAGAACTTGAAGTATATACTGATGAAGATCAAAGACTATGGTCTTTAGTATGGATTGATCCTCAATGTTAAGCAAATGAAACCCTCACAACTAGGCCAACAAACAACTTATTGATAAATGGAGAAAAGATTCAAGTTGTTGAAGACTTGAATTTGCTTGGATCCATAATCAATGATCATTAAAATAGTAGTGAAGAAATCAAAGGCTATATTGCATTAGGCAAATCTGTTGGAAAAGCCCCTCTACAAGAACAAAGATGTCATTTTAAGAATTATAGGCATTTTTAGTTGCCTCATATGCATGCAAAGCCTAGACAAATGAATAAGGAAGACCAGACAAGAATAAATGCATTTGAATTATGTTGCTTCCAAAGAATATTGAAAGTACAAAGAATTGCCAGATACAAAAGTTTCTTAGAAATATAACCAGAACACTACTTAAAAACTAGTGTCATTAGACTTAGTCTGATATACTTTGGACTTCTTATCAGGAAAGACCACTTTCTAGAAAAGAACATCGTACTTGGTTAAGTATGGGGTCATCCAAAAAGAGGAAGATATCCAATAAAATTGACTGATAAGATTGCTGCAACAATGGGAATGAACATGACAATGATTGTGATGAATCAAAATGAAAATAAAATGGAGTCATAAAAAGTTAATCAAAAGCATGCCGCAAAATGAACAAAACAGTGATGAAATAAACAGAAAACAATGCTTACATTTAATATATTCCAAAACACCAACCAAAATAAAGAAGTCTCAGAGTTGATTTAAAAAAAAGATAAAATTGTTTTCTATATACAAAAAACTAACTTTAAATAAGAAGTTATGAATTAGCTTAAAAATTTAAAAAGAGAAAGTGATATACTATGCAAACACCAATTAAGAGAAAAGTCAGCAAATCAGAATTAATATCCGATCATGGAGACTGCGTAAAAAGAAACATTATCAGAGGCGAAAATAAAGAAATTTGTGATTTTTACAGGAGAATTTATGCTTCAAAATAACTCAATAATCCTAAATGTGTGTGCAAATGACAATAGAATTCTATATTACATCAAGCAAAACTAATTGAACTGAAAGTAAAATAGAGAAAACAGCAATTCTACTTGAAGACTTCAACACTCCTATCTCAATAATCAATATAACATGGTGATATTGAAACAATTTAGAATGTTAAACACATTTAGTAACAAAAATAATCAAGTTCATCTAATTGACATTTATAAAACACTCAACTCCAAAACAGTAAAACAGACATTCTTCTCAAGACCAAGTTAAAAATTCACCAAGTTATATCATATTCTGAGTCACACAAACTACAACCAATCAAAATGTATGAAAATCATGCAAAATATTTTCTCTAAACACAAAGAAATTCAACAGAAACATATTTAAAAAGCTACACAAGTGGAATTATAATGCAAAGGTAAATGGGAGAGGCTAGCATAAGGAAAATCTGAAATTATTTGCAATCAAACAAAGTTAAAAACATTTATTGTGCTTGATGAGCAAGTCAATGCAATAAGGTAAGAAACATAAAGAAATGTCAAAGGAAGTCATGAGACTTCCTCTATTTTCAGACAACATAAACTGATAGAATTTACTAAATAATGAGCAACAACAACAAATCATTGAATATAAAATAATTTTCAAAAATTAATATATTTTACATATACAAACAATGAAAAGTTGAGTATTACATTTAAAACAGACACACAAACACATAAACAGTAGTATTTACAAACGCACCAAAAACTGTGAATATCAGGTAGTGATTTCAAAAATGTATGTGAATATCAAGTAGTGATTTTAAAAGTATTGAACTAAATAACTGTAGAATTATATCAAGATCATGAACTGGAAACGCCCATGATCTAATTGTTATTACTGATTCTCC
>NW_006413031.1:5686-7373 GCF_000296735.1 Chrysochloris asiatica | reverse complement strand
CCTTAAAATAAAATAAAATGCTATGTAAGGATAAAATAAATAAATAAATAAATGTCTATCATGGTGCTTAGAAACAAAAACCTGTTTAAACACACACACACACTAAACAACAGATGCTTAAGAACAGTTTGTTCATTTATTCCCCAAACCAAGAAAGAGAAAGGTAATTTTGTGTTCATTATCACTTAACTTTTGTTTCCATTTGTAATTGCTGTGTAATATTCCATTATCTTGAGGTATAAATTATTTAACGATAAATAAATAAAGTATATTAAAATACAAAATAAATAAAGTGTATATGTCCACATGTCATACCTCCTAAGAAACATGTAGATATATAAGGAACTTGTAAGCTCAGTGTTTTATCCAAAAGGAAGCTGGTAAACAAGAAATGTAAATCACATAAGAATAAAAGTTACTTTAAAGGAAAAGAGAAAAAAAAGACAAGAAAAATCTGTATGAGCTCAGAATAGGAAAAGGTGTTTTAAATAAAACACTAAACGTTAACTGTAAGGAACAAGACTGGCAAAGTAAACTTCATTAAAATTAAAATAATTTGCTCATTCTAAGACATCAAGAAGAAAGGGAAAATATCAGTCACAAACGGGTGTGGGTGGAAAATATATGCAATTCAGATAATGGCAAAAAAAGCATGTATACAGAACACATGAAAAACTAAAACAATAAAGAAAGAAAGAATAAATGACCCAAGCAAAAACCAGCTGAGACTTGCCAAGATGCTTTCCAAGTGACTGTGTCCATTACCAGGGAAATGCAAAGTGAAACTTCAGTGAGCGATATCACTTCTCATCCCCCAGAATGGCTACAGTTATACCAGGGTCCTGAGTGTCAATGAAGCTGTGAAGTCGGAACTGACTCATAGTGACCTTGTACAGGGTTTCCGAGGCTGTAAATCTTCACGGGAGCCGAACGCCTCATCTTTCTCCTGTGGAACAGCTGGTAGTTTTGAACTGCCAACCTTGAGGTTAGCAGGCCGATTCGTAACCACTATGCTACCAGAGCTCTAGGGAGCTCAAAGACAAACTCCCCCCCATGCAGTCCATTTCAGCTCACAGGGATCCCAGACAGGGTTTCCGAGACTATCAATCTCCACGGGAGCAGACGGCCTCAGCTTTCTCTTGCGGAGCGACTGGTGGGTTTCACAAGTTGACCTTGAAGTTAGCAGCCCAACGCATAACCCCCAGCGCCACCAGGGTTCCCTTACAGAACATGAGGAGGTCTCTTAACTGAACATGATACAACTACTTCAGAAAATCACTTAGAAAACACTATCTCCTAAAGGTGAATCCTGGAGTCCTGGTGTGGCATTGCAGATACGCCCTGGGCCAAAAGGCTGGTTTGAACTGTAAGGTTGGCAGTTCAAATCCACCAACTGCTCCTGGGACACTATAGAGGGTCACTAACAGATGGAACTGATTGGGCGGCACTTAGCAACACCAAAGGTGAATATATACACACTATCTAAGAATTCTATTTCTAGCTACGTATCCAACGGAAATACACACGTGTGTGCCCAGACACCTATAGAAGAATGCTGATAGAAACATGGTTCAGAATCTATCCAAACAAGAAACTACCGATCCTGATATAATCAATCCTACAAGGAGCTCTGATAGCGTAGTGGTTAGGAATCGGGCTGCAAACCACAAGGTCAGCAGTTCGAAAC
>NW_006413031.1:0-4616 GCF_000296735.1 Chrysochloris asiatica | reverse complement strand
CATGGCAATGAGACGATATACGATAGAATGAATGTAAAACTAATGTTCTCCCATGTAAACTATCACATAATTCACAATAAAACATTTAAGAAAAAGAAACCACACTGTGCATGGTCTATTTATAAAAACGGATTGTTTTACCCACTGAACAACTGGCTATGCAAATAAATATTTGGTGCTAAGATGTGGACTGGTGGCTAATGAAAGAACTGTGGGTGTGTGACTCCAATTGTCTCTACGTACACAATCCTCTAAAGATTCTTTCTCTACAAGATAGAGAAAGCTCTCAAGTTCATGGTGACTGATAAAAAGTTTCCTGAAGTTCCTACTGTTCATTGAAAGATCAAATTTTATCATTGGCAATCAATGCTGCAAACTGTTTTGCCTTGAAGTAACACACTCACTTGTTCATTTTGGATAAAATGTTTGCCAAACACCCAAACATAAATAACCATAGTCTGCCCATTGTTGGCTCAAGTTCAATGGGTGTTCCATGAAATAAGAGGCTATGTCAACCTGAAATCACACCATCACACAAGTCCGTTTTCCTCAGACAAACATCCTACGAGGACATACGGCAGCAGCAGAACAAAAAGATTATTAACCGCGTGTGTTCTCAAGGACTGGTGGTGGTGACAGTGTTGGTGGCCTGTCATGGGTTGGACTTTGCCTTCCCAAAACATGTATCAGCTTGGCTGGACCATATTTCTCAGTGGTTTATCAGTTAAATGATGATACCGCAGAGTGTGATAAACAAATAAGAGGACTAAGGGCTGGGTTGTTGTTGTTAAATACTCTCAACTTGGTTCCAATTCACAGTGACCCTGTATAGGGTTGAGTAGCTGCTGAACTTACCTCTGGTTTATCCTACGGCACCACACCAGAATTTATAGTATTTTTTGTATATTGCTAATTGCTGTCTAGTTGGTTCCAACACATAGATACCCTGCATAGGGTTTCCGAGAAGTAGCTGGGGGTTCAAACTTCCGACCTTGTGGTTCATGGTCCAATACTTATCCTACAATGCAATGCCAAGAATCCACACCAGAATGTTGTTGTTAAGTGCCGTCGAGTCGGTTCCGACCCATAGCGACCCTGTACAGGGTTTCCGAGTGTGTAAATCTTTACGGGAGTAGAAAGCCTCATCTTTCTCCCGCGGAGCAGCTGGTAGTTTCGAACCGCTGACATTAAGGTTCGCAGCCCGATTCGTAACCACTACGCTACCAAATTTGTTGTTGTTGTTGTTATGTGCCGTGGAGTCGGAACCGACTCATAGCGACCCTGTACAGGGTTTCCGAGGGTGTAAATCTTTACGGGCTGCTCCGCGGGAGAAAGATGAGGCTTTCTACTCCCGTAAAGATTTACACGCTACCAAATACACAACCCTTATTCCCACCCACAAGCTGGTCTGATGTACGGGACATTCCCAAGGACATGGAATTGTCGGCACCAACTCAGAGCCTGGTCCTGTGCCAGCCTCACAATTGTTGCCACGCTTGAGCCCATCGCTGCTGCCACCACGCTAATCCATGTCATTGGGGTCTTCCTCTTGTTCTCTGACCCTCCACTTTACCAAGCATGATGTCCTTCTCCAGAGACTGGTCCCTCCTGACAGTATTTCCAAAGTATGAGAGATGAAGTCTAGCCACCCTGGCCTCCAAGGAGCACTCTGACTGTACTTCTTTCCAGACAGACTTGTTTGTTCTTTTGGAAGCCCATGGCACTTTTCCTTTTAATCTTACAAGAGATAAAAGGGAAAAGACATGAGCTGAGAAAGAGGGACCCACTACCTCCAAGAAAGAAAGCCCGGAGTGGAGTGTGTCTTTTGGACCCGGGGTCCCTGTGCTTGTGACGCTCCTAGATTCAGGGAATGACTGATGTCAACACACAGGGAGATCTCTCAGGAAAGCTGGGCCTACAGATGCGGAAAGGAAACCAAAAGGAGACACTGGCTTTCCCCAGAGCCAGCGCTCTGAATTTGGACTTCTATTCTTCTAAACTGTGAGCAGTCCTGGGGTGGCACTGCGGGCTAATGAGCTGAACTGCAAGGTCGGTGTGAACCCCAAGGTCAGCGGTCCTAGCTCACCAGCCACTCCTCTGAAACCCTATACAGGGTCAGTATGAGTCAGAACCAACTAGACAGCATTTAACAACAACAAACTGTGAAAGGAGTCTTGGTGTAGTGCTGGAGGACAAGCACTGGCCCACAGGGTCAGTTTGAAAAGCAAGGCAGGCAACTCAAACCCATCAGTTGTTCCTTGGAACTGACTCAAGGGCACTTAACACCAACAGTAACAAAGTGCGCGAGAATCACTTTGTTTGTTAAAGCCATCCACGAGTGACCCTCCTGTTATAGCAGAGCTCCATAACTGAGTCATCCGCACTCGGGGTGACAGCTTGGTGACAGTACAGCAAGGACTTGTACTGCTTCGTGGAGATTCTTACACAAAACTGGTCTGTTGGTTGGAATGCGAGTCCCCAGCATTGATGACCACAGTGACAACTAGCTCACTTGTGCTGAGACACCATCAGATTTACCCACCATTGCTCTGACACCCACAGTGGAAGCGTCGGCATGGAAAAAAGGCCAATAGCATGCTAAGACTACTGCTGGGACGGGTGCCCTGTGGTGGCGCCGTGGGATAAGTGCTGGACTGCAAGACCGGGTGGTTCAAACTCCTCAGAAACCCTATACAGATAGCTTCGAGTCAGAACTGACGTGACAGCACTTAACAACAACAATATATATACAACAAACTGTAGGGTTTATATATGTGTATATATATCTATGTGTGTGTGTGTTTATGGTTTATAGATCAATGTTTTATATATAGAGAGAGAGTACTGGTGTGGTGCTGCTCCTCGGAAACCCTATACAGGGTTGCTATGGGTCGGAACCGACTCGACAGCACTTAACAGACAGACAGACAGGCAGACAGATAGATAGATAGATACCGACTCAACAGCACTTAACAGACAGACAGACAGACAGACAGACAGACAGACAGACATACAGATAGACAGATAGATACAGATATCCTGGTGCGGAACTGTATGATAAACACTGGACTGTTAACTACAATAACTGTAAGATTGGCAGTTCAATCCCATCAGCATCTCTTAAAACCCCTATAAAAGGTCACTATGAGTCGGACTCAACTCAGTGGCATACAACAAAAACACATGTGGGTTAAAACCATTGGCCTTGTGGTTAGCAGTCCAGTGCTTATCCTAAAGAACCACGGCACTCTCATATAGAGTTGTATCACAGAAGTGGCTCACCTCCGTGGTGCAGAACTGAGGCTGGGGGCTGCTTCTGACTCACAGAGCCGCAGAGACTGAGAACCCCAAGATGGGTAGGCCAGACAGCAGCCTTCTGCCTGTAGAGACTCCAGACCAGCAGGCAGTGCGGCAGCGCTGACTCAAATCCAAAGAGCTGGAGGTCAGATGAGAAACCAGAGGCCGGCTCCAAAGGCAGCAAAGATCAAGCCAGCTTTGTCACAGCATCTGTATACTGGGAGGAGGTCACACCTGCTTTCAGTTGATTGATGGCTCTTAGTCCATGTCATCATTGGGGATTAGCATGTCAGAGCCAAAGCACTGAGAACCCTGGCTCCATCACGTGGACACAAAACCTTAACTCTCACTGTGGTTTACTAGTAAACACGGAACAACTCTGGATCCGGGCTGACTCAGATGTAACAAGGGCAGTTCCACATACAGTTCTCCATCAGAGCGTTTCTTCTTGCCCTTGCCTTCTCAGAGCCTTCCAGAGCAAGTGTTACAACTCCGTGGGCTAGCAAGCCCAACCACAGCTCTATTGTACTGCTGTCACTCTTGCTACTTCTGTCCTGCCGTCTCTGTCTGCTGTGCGGTAGCGCTTCTCTTTCCCTCTGCATCTCCCTTTAAGCCTAGTGGATGGCAAGACTGACCAATCCACTCCTTAGACTTCCATATACCTTATTTGCATGTTCTCACCGCCATAAGGGTTCCAGGCACTCTATTTTTAACTGTCCAACTCCCATGGTGGCCCACAAGCACCTTATTTGCATATCCCACCCAATCCTCCTGTGAGATTCACAAAGACTACATCTAATCATATTAAGTAATTCACTGCCCCACAGCTATGAAGGTGGAGCCCCTAGGTGGGCAGGAAGGGGAGTTAGTGCACAGACCTGGGCTTGGGTAACCTGTTTCAATAGAGTGAGGTAAATTTAGGTCCACAGTTCTAGCTCTAGTTTCTCAGTCACTGTTGCTTTTACTGTCTTGAGTCCCTCAGCATTTTCCCCGGTGGTCCTGAATACCTAAGTGAGGGACCGTCCTCCCTCCAGCAGCTATATAGTCAGTGGATGGAAGGCCTCTACGGTGAACAGAATGTTCAATTCTCAACATTCATTCTGCCTGTGCCCCATCAGGAGTCCTGCGATGGCGTTGCGGGTTAATGCACTGGAACGCAAGGTCGCTGTGAACTGCAAGGTCAGCGGTCCAGGCTCACCAGCTGCTCCTTGGAAACCCTACAGTGTCACTATGAGTCAGAACCCACTCCCCACAACTTAACAACAACAACAATCCCCCATCAAGAAGGAATAGATAGAGAACAAACAAGATGGTGGATC
>NW_006413030.1:7169-7646 GCF_000296735.1 Chrysochloris asiatica | reverse complement strand
ACTAGAAGGCTTGTAAGTCTGTCTTCTGCCTATGACTGATTGGAATACCTAAAATGGGGCTACAGCGTACCCAGTGAATGAGGCTTCCTGCAGAGTCTGCAATACATAAAACTATAGGTAGAAACCAGAACCACATCCAGATCTCCAGAGATGAGAAATCTCCACTTGAAAAGACAAGCAGACCAGCTTGGAGCAGTTAGAAGAATAAAAGATACCTCTTGAAAGAAAGATCTGCAGGAAAAATGGAGGCAGATCAACTGTTACTACAAGAACAAACAAATTGCTTCCCTAGGAAATATCAAGGCAAGTGACCAGGTCCTCTCAACGCAAACCCCCTTCTAAGACTAAGACTCAATGGAAATGCACGCTCTGATTGATGACCACACATATCACCAATAGGGGGAAATGGGGTAAAAGCAGCAATGAAGCGGTAAGCTAAGTCCTACAATGTTCAGTGGACTTTTGTGGACCCAGTTG
>NW_006413030.1:0-6330 GCF_000296735.1 Chrysochloris asiatica | reverse complement strand
CAGGGTTTGATGGTGGATAAGGCAGAGGTGCAATGAAGATCTCTGTCAGCAATACCACAGAATACCAGGTAAAGTGCGTTCAGGGGAAAGCTCCAAAACTCTGAACCACATATGTAGGAATATTTTAAAAGTTTGAAGGCTTATAGCTATTGGAACTTGTAGCTGAAGTAAGAAATCTCAGACTTTAGAATCTGCCAGGCTCAGTGGACCAGAGCCAACAACTTGGGTGAGACCAAACAGCAAGAAAAATCAGGTGAGCAAGAGACACAGCACGGACTAACGCCTGCTGGAACCTTGTTGCTAATGTGGATAATATTCTTTGGTTTGGTTTTGTTCTGATTTTATTTTTTCGGTATCTGTTAATTGGACTCCAGCTGTCTGCCACCTCAGTGAGTGGACACCCCCACCCCCACCACTGGAGGGTTCTTCTATCACGCATGTGCACAGATACTCTCAAACTTTAAAGAGACAGTCCCCACTTAAAACCACCAGCAGTACAAATCGGCCACAGATGGCCTTGAACTGTTTATTAGTAGGGAAAAGGCCAGAGCATGGAGTGTGGAGAGAGAGTTTAAAAACAAAACAGACTAAAAATTAAATCCTGAGGTACAGCATAACAACCAACAGTGGCATCTTGAAATTTATCAGTTGGCCTTAAAGGCAAAAATCTGAAAGAGGATATTAAAGTCATACTTATATTAGGCTACAGATTTTTTTTTTCCCTTCTCTCTCTCTCCTCTCCTTTTTCTGGGATTATAGACTACAGTATCCAATCTGGGTTTTTGTTTGTGTTTCATTTTTCTTGTTTTTTTTTTTTTTTTGTTTTTTTTTTGCTGTTGCTGTTTTGTCGTTGTTGTTGTTGTTCCCCCCTTTTACCTTTAGGGGGCTCTTTCGCATCCTAAATTACCCAAGAAGAGAAGCAATTGCTGCCATATAGTCAAGCTACAATCACACCCTATAAAACCCCACAATCCAGACAAGAACCAATGCCAACTGCCACACACCAGGGAGGCAGACAACACCTGCAAAAGTTACTCTGAGTTAAGCAATAAGAAGAGTGAAAAGGGAAGCCCACATCCTGATCACATCTACCTGGAGGCAATCAAAAAGCATAAAAAATACCAAAACACACACTCAACTAAGTATTAAGGCCACAACTAAGCACTAAACATGTCCAAAAAGAAAAACAGATGACCATATCATCACATGTCCAGAAACATGATAAAATGTCTGAGAAAAATGACCTAGGGGTTGACTTAGAAGAAGGGCAGGGTTTGGAAATGCCTGAGAAGAAATTCAGAAAAATGATTATAAAATGTTTCAAAACGCTTTACAATGGACTTGAGAAAAATAAGGAAGAAATCAGGAAGGTGCTACAGGAAAAATCAAATAAGATAGGTACCTCATTGGAAACACTTCAAAACCTACAAAAAGAGATTCAAACGATTAATAATAGACTATCAGTAATAGACAATACACTGAAAGGGCAAAGGACTAGAATAGAAGAGATGAAAGGCAGAACTAGTGAGCTGAAAGACAAATCTCTCAATACCACTAAGAAGAGCAAACAGAAAAAAGGATAAAAAAAATCTGAGGAAGATCTATGATTCATGTTGGACAACAAGAAGAGGAATAACTTAAGAATTATCGCATTCCGGAACAGGAAGAATCACACAAGTCCACACAGGATATAGTTGAAGAGCTTATGGAAGACAATTTCTCCAACATCCTGAAAACAAACAAACAAAAAGCACTCAAGAAACTTAACAAACCCCAAGAAGGATAGACCCCAAAAGAAAATCATCAAGACATATAATGATCAAGATCTCCAAAACCAAAGATAAGAAGACAATCCTGAAAGCAGCTAGGGAAAAGAGAAGCGTTACATACAAAGGTAAGCATATCAGATTAAACTAGGATCTCTCAGCAGAAACGATGCAGGCAAGAAGGCAATGAGAACACATACATAAAACCCTGAGAGAAAAACTGTCACCTAGGAATCTTTTATTCAGCAAAGCTATCAATCAAATATGACAGTGTAATCAAAACATTCCAGGAAACATAGAAACTAAGGAATTTTGTCAAAGCCTACCTTGAGCTACAAAACATCCTAAAGGGATTTCTGTGGACTGAGAACCAACAAAAACAGACAACAGTGAGAGATCAACATACGTGCCAGCACCTCCCAGAACTAAATTGACAGTTGGAAGAGTCAAGAACAGAATAAAACTATAAGAACAAATTGAGAGAATTGGGGAGGTCAGTCTATGATCAAAACAATTACAATGTGAAAGAAGGTAAATACATAGGAACAGAGATCCAGATGGTGAGAAGGTCAGGTAGATTACAGGACAAAATAGACTGCACTGAATGGAGGGAAAAGTTAATGGAATATAAGATGACCTCAAAGAATTAACACTTCACAACATACCAAGAAAATGAAAATCCAAGAAGAACATGGAAACATTAAAACTATGAGGAAACTCACAAGAAAGAACACAAAAAGCATGAACTCAGCACAGGAAGACACACAGAACACAGAAAGCATCTACCCCATGAAAACAAACAAACATAATGGCAGCAATTAATCCAATTAATCCATACCTATCAATAATTACGGAGTCCTGGGGTAGTGCTGTGGGGCAATGCGCCAGACTGCAAAACCATTTGAACTGCAAGATCAGTGGTTCAAACTCACCAGCTACTCCTTGAAAACCCATTAGAGGGTCTCTATGGGTAGGGATCAACACGACAGCACTTAACAACAACAATCAGTAATTACACTGAATATAAATGGATGAAATGCACCAGTTAAGAGACAGAGGGTGGCAGAATGGATAAGAAAACAAGACCCTTCAATATGCTGTCTGCAAGAGACACATCTCACACACAAAGACAAAAAAAGATTGAAAGTCAAATGATGGGAAAAGATATACTAAGCTAATACTAATTTCTGATAAAATAAGCTTTAAGGCAAAAACCGGCATAATAGATAAAGATGGACATTATTTCATGATTAAAGGGACAATTGAACAAGATGACATAACCATAATAAATATCTATGCTTCCAATGAAAGAGCTCCAAAATATATAAAACAAACTACTAGATTTGAAGAAAGAAATAGATTAATCTATAATAATAGTAGGTGATTTTAATACACTGCTTTAAAAAAATGGATAGAAAACCAGAAAGAAACTTGACAAAGACACAGAGGAACTAAACAACACAATCAGACAACTGGACTTCATAGATGTGTACAGAGCATTCAATGCAATAACAGCACAATACACATTCTTTTCCAGTGCACATGGAACATTCTCCACAATAGACCATGTGCTAGGCCACAAAGGAAACCTCCATAAATTTACAAACATCAAAATACTACAAAGCATCTTCTCAGACCACAATGCTATCAAATTAGAAATCAAAAATAGGAAGACCAAGGACATAGAGACAAATACATAGAAACTGAATAACACCCTGCTGAAAAGCAACTGAGTAGTATGAGTCAGAACCGACCCCAGGGCACATCTCAACAACAGCAACAACCTAAACTTAGACAAAGTGAAGTAGAAAACCTGAACAGACCCATAACAAAAGAAGAAATTCATCAGGTCATCAAAAAACTCCCAACCAAAGAAGTCCAGGCCCAGATGGTTTCACTGGTGAGTTCTACCAAACATTCAGGGAAGAGCTGTCACCAATTCTACTCACACTATTCCAGAATCTAGAAGAGGATGGAAAAATCCTAATACTGTTTATGAAGCAAGCATAACCCTCATATCAAAACCTGGGAAGGACATAATTAACAAAGAACATTATAGACCAATATCCTTACTGAACATAGATGCAAAAATTCTCAACAAAATCCTAGCCAACAGAATCCAGCAGCACATCAAAAAAACAATACATCATGACCAAGTGGGATTCGTTGCAGTGATGCAATGATGGTTCAACATTAGAAAAACAATCAATGTATTCCACCATATCAATAAGAAAAAGGAAAAGAACCACATGATCATATCGACTGATGCAAAAAAGACATTTGACAAAATCCAACATCCATCCTGATAAAAACACTCAACAAAATAGGAATTGAAGGGAAATTCCTCAACATAATCAAAACCAACGGCCTACATTACTCTCTATGGAGAGAAATGGAAAGCCTTCTCTCTGGGAATGGGAACCAAATAAGGATGCCCTTTGTCATAACTCCTAATCAATACTGTTTTGGAAGTCTTAGCCAGAGTGATATGGAAACACAGGGAAATTAAATGCATCCAAATTGCCAAAGAGGAAATAAAACTCTCTCTATTTGCAGATGACATGATCCTATACATAGAAAACCCAAAGACTCAGTAAAAAAGCTACTTGACATCATAGGAAGATTCAGCAAAGTGGCAGGTTATAAGATCAACATACAAAAATCAATTTTATTCCTCTATAACAATAATGACAGCTCTGAAAAGGACATTAGGAAAGCAGTATCATTTACAATAGTCGCCCAAAGGATGAAAAATTTAGGAATAAATATAGCCAGAGAAACAAAGGACCTATACAAAGAAAACTACAAAACACTACTACAATAATCCAAGAGACCCACAAAAATGAAAGAATGTACCATGCTCCTGGATAGGAAGACTTAACATTGTGAAAATGTCAATACTGCCCAAAGCAATATACACATATAATGTAATCCCAATCCAGATTCCAATGACATTCTTCAAAGAGATGGAAAAAACAATTACAAACTTTATATGGAAAGGAAAGAGACCCAGGATAAGCAAAGTACCTGCTTAAAAAGAAGAATAAGTTTGGAGGCCTCTCACTCCCCAACTTCAAAATTTACTAAGTGGCTACAGTGGTCAAAACAGCTTGGTACTGGTACAATGAAAGATACGTAGATCAATGGAACAGAGTTGAGAATCCAGAAATTAACCTATCTACATACAGCCAACTGATTTTTTGTTTTTTAATGTTTTATTGTGAATTATGTGATAGTTTACAGGGGAGAACATTAGTTTTACATTCATTCTATTGTATATCGCTTCATTGCCATGGTTACAATCCCCTCCATGCATCATCACCAACCAAAGGGTATACACTACAAGCCTGCCTCCCGGTTATCAGCACAGAGTCGCTCTCCCTCTCTGAGTCTAAAGTCTCCAGCTGCTTCATCTCTCCACGTTATCATCTCTGCCTCCATCTCTGGCGTCACTGCTTCTCTGGGTAGGGTTCTGCTCTCCGCTCTTCTCCCTTGATGGTCCCATGGACCTCTGCTCCTAGACTGAAAAGTTAATCACTTCCCTCCTTGCTCTAAAACGTCTACCTTTACATTTCCAACCCTCACAATCAGTCCTGATAACAATTATTCACTATTGTATCACAAGAAACCTATCTGCATTTCATTTCAAATCAGCCCTGCCCAGACAGATTGGATACTGCTCACTGGAGATTCTACCTTCCCCCATGTCCTCTGGATCTAGGTTCCCTCTTGAAAGCTTGTAAGCCAGTCACTTCTTGCCTTTGTAAACCCCCCACCCCCATTTTGGGTAGCCAATATCCAAGTTGCCCATCCCTGTCTACTCTGTGTATGGAGGGGGTGGGAATGATCCTTGCTATAAAAACCTGTTCCCTCTTTTGAGCTACTGCATCCATAGGTGTAGGTCAAGTTCATCAAATTGTATCAGATTACTCTTTTTTCTCTCTCTCTTCTATCTTCTTCTGGTTGAACTCTGATCATCCGGTCATTGAAGCCAGGTCAAGTAGGTATTATCTGTAAGTGTGGGTGTTCTTGTGCATATGCCCTCTCTGCTTATCAGCTTGAGGCTTCACTCTCCACTTTAGTCCTCTGTGGCTATGTCACTGACTCTGGGCCCAAAAGTCCCTGGGTCTTGCCACACTGTTGGCCAACCAGGTCTCCATCTGTGTTCACAGGAGTCTACTGAACATTGTAGGGCTTAGCTTGCCGCTTCATTGCTGTTTTTCCCTCACTTCCCCTTATTGGTGATGAGTGTGGTCACCAATCAGAGTGGGTATTCCCATTGAGTCTTAGTCTTGGAAGGGGGTTTGCCCTGAGGGGACCTGACCCTTGCCTTGATGTCTCCTGCGCAAGCAACTTGCTTGTTCTTGTAGTAACAGTTGGTCTGCCTCTATTGTTTTGTATTTTTCCTGTAAGTCTTTCTTTCAAGAAGTATCTTCTGAGAACAAACAAGACGGCGGATCGGGTGGAAGTGCAGTAAAGGAGCTCCACCAACAAGAACACAGAATACCTGACCAAACAGGCTCAGGGGATGGTCCCAGAACTCTGAACCACATATAAAGGAATA
>NW_006413029.1:4907-7427 GCF_000296735.1 Chrysochloris asiatica | reverse complement strand
ATGATGCATGGAGGGGATTGTAACCATAGAAATGAAATGATATATGATAGGATGAATGTAAAGCTAATGTTCTCCCATGTAAACTATCACATAATTCACAACAAAATATTTTTTAAAAACTGCATTTCAAATATATCTTGAAATACAATGCTGTTTGTGATAGAATAGTATCCATATGTCTATAAAGAAGAACAGTTAATATCACTATTATTCAAGTTTATTCACCAACTACTATGGCCAATGATGGAAAAATTGAACAATTCTACACTCTTCTTCAGACTGACATTAACCAAACATGCAATCAAGATGCATTGATAATTACTGGTGATTTTAATTCATAAATTAGAAACAAAGAGGAAGGATCTGTAGTTGGAAAACATGCCTTAGTTATAGAAGCAAAGCTGGAAATCACATGATAGAATTTTGCAAGACTAAAAACTTATCCATTGTAAATACCTTTTATCGACAACATATATGGCAACTACACAGGTCGATGTCACCAGATGTATTATACAGGAATCAAATTGACTACACCTGTGAGAAGAAAGGATGGAGAAGCTCAATATAATCAACCAAAACTAGGGGCCAATTGTGGAAGAGACCATCAGTCATTCATATGTAAGTTCAGTCTGATAGTCAAGTGAAAGTTGGACAATGAAATATTTGAAATATGGTTTTGATGAAGAAAATAGAAAGTACCATGGCCAGAAGTACAAACAAATCCATCCTGGAAAAAGTATCACCAGAATGCTCCTTAGAAGCAAGGATGGTGAGACATTGCTTCTCATACTTTGGACATGATATCAGGAAATTCCCTGGAGAAGTATACCATACTTGGTAAAGTAAAGGGTCAGTAGAAAAGAAGACCCTCAAGGAGATGGACTGACACAATGGCAGCAAAAATGGGCTCAAACATGACAATACTTGTGAGAATGGCAGATGGCACAGGACCCAGTGGGGTTTCATTCTGTGTTCATAGGGTAGATGTGAGTTGCAAATGATTTGACAGCACCCAACAACAATAACAACTATTGGTTACGCACACAACCACATTAGTTATTAGGTACACATAAAGCCATGAATAATTATTGATGTGTGTCATCTAACAAATGTGTCCCAGAGGTGTAATTCTCTTAGGAAGGATTGTTGACAATGGAAGGCTATAGGCACTCCTAGCTTCCTCAGATAAACTAGCATCTATAACAATGTCGTTTCTGTTAAATGTCATGGAGTCCATTCTGACTCGTAGAGTCTCTGTATAGGGTTTCTAAGGAATAGCTTGTGAGTTTGAACAGCCAACCTTGTGGTTTAAAGCGACTTTGCAGTCCAGTACTTATCCTATAGTATCACAGCAAGACTCCATCAATAACAATACATCCACTTAATCTTAGTACTTCATATACAGATCTATATTATTATATTTACTAATTAATCTGAATAAAGTTAAACTTTCACTTCAAAATCTACCAAGTGGTTTTGATTTGTTTTGCTTTCAATTTTTGAAAGCCTTAATCAATTTGACTCAATTATTTGATATAATTCCCTACATGGTGCCCCTATCAACATAGTTTCAAGTCATATCAAAGTCTTGAGCTTTTTCAGTGAAACATATAGACATCATTTCTTTATGGTTTTGAGGTTGTAGGAAAACAATCACATACTATGGGAAGGCTGGTCCAAACAACTCTTATCTCATAATCTGGTATTACTGCTCATAATATCATGACAGAGACCTGGTGCAGCACTATAGGATAAGAACTAGAATGCTAACTAAAAGGTTGGCTGCTCAAACCCACCAATAGTTTCTTGGAAACCTTATGTACAGGGTCACTAGGAGTCAGAACCTACTCCACAGCACTTAACAAAAATAACAATATTATCATGATGCATCAAAAAACGATATTCCTAAAAGAGTCAGAGGACTAACACAAAATGATTCCATCTTACTCCTTGTTCTATTAAATTCCATCAGAACTCATCATCTATCTTTGTAAAAAAAAAAAAGGTAAATCAGACCAAATTCCCACAACTTCATCTTGTTTGAAGATTATTTCAAATTGACTAGAAAACCAAGGAAGAGAAATATCACAGGAGACATATCAAGTTTAAACACATTTAAGTACCTGTGCTAATACATGGCAAATATAGTTCACTAGAGATAAATGCAAAATAATGAACTTTCGAGTAAAGAATATAAAATTGGAAATATTTGCTTAATTGAAAGGTATGGCAGTGCGCTGATTAGAAACGTATTTGAGACATTGCTGCAGAACTGGATCCATTTAGCCTTTATCTCAACATGGAATTGCAAAGAGACACTGAGTTAAATTACTAAAAAAATGTATTGTAAATAAAAGGCCAAATTACTGTTATAAAAAGTAACTATACATCTGCTCAGAGAAAATACAGAACAAGGATCACTTTGTTTTTCCATCCAGATATCACAATAGTTTAAAATGGACCACCTGGTGGGTCCAAAATAACTTAGAAATTCAAAACTAGTTTAATGAAACCAAAAGA
>NW_006413029.1:2267-3077 GCF_000296735.1 Chrysochloris asiatica | reverse complement strand
GGTCTTGTGCATTAACCCACAGCACCATACCAGGACTCTGAAAATACTGTGACTTGGGTCAGGTGCAACTTAGTCCTCAAACTGACATCTTTACTCTTAAACATTTCCAAGTGGATTTGTACAGCACATTTGCCTGATGCAGTACATCATTTGATTTCTTGACTACTGCTTCCATGAGTGTTGCTAGTGGAATCAAGTAAAATGAAGTCTTTGATAACTACAATGTTTTTTCTATTGATTATGATGTTATTTATCAGTACAGTTGTGAGAATTTTTGTTTTCTGTACATTGAGGTGCAACCCATACCGAAGGCTGAGGTCTTTGATCTTCATCATTGAGTATTTCAAATTATCTTTGCTTTTAAATCCTTTTCACTTTCAGAAAGCAAGATAGTACCCTTTACATATCACAGGTTGATAATGAGTCTTTCTCCAAGTCCATGTTCTTCATGTAACCCAGGTTCTCAGATTATTTGCTCAGCATAAAGACTAAAAAATTTGGTGAAAAAATACAACTCTGTTGCATACTTTTCATGATTATAGATACACAATGTCCCCTTGTTTTGTTCAAGCAAATTATCTTGTGGTCTATGTATAGATTCCTTATGAACAAAATTAAGTGGTCTGTAATACCCATTCTCCACAATGTTGTCCATAGCACATCATGATCCACACCATTGAAAGCTTTTGCACAGTCAAAAATTACAGGCAAATGTCTTTTTGTTACTCTCTGTCTTCAGCCAAGATCTGTCTGATGTAAGCAATTATGTCCCTTGTTGCACACCATTGTCTGAAACTGGCTTGAACTTCT
>NW_006413029.1:0-461 GCF_000296735.1 Chrysochloris asiatica | reverse complement strand
AACAACAACAACAACAACAACAACAACAACATATCCATACGTATAGGTAAAGTTCATCAAATTATAGTGGGTTACTCTTTTTTTTTTTTTTTCTTCCCTCTTCTTTCTTCTTCTAGTTGAGTTCTGATCATCCACCAATCGAAGCCAGGTCAAGTGGGTACTATCTGCAAGTATGGGTGTATCTTGTGCATCTCAACTCGCTTCTTATCAGCTGGATGCTTCATTCTCTGCTCTAGTCCTCTGTGGCCATGTCACTGCCTCTGGGCCCAGGAGTCTCTGGGTCTTGCTGTAACTGGTGGCTATTCAGGTATCCTCCCGGGATCACAGGAGTCTATTTAATGTGGTTGGACTTAGATCCCAACTTCATTGCTGTTTTTTCCCCTGTTCCTCTTATCAGTGACCAATGTGGTCACCAGACAGACCACATGCCTGGTCATGTATTCCCCTTGAGTCTTAGTCTT
>NW_006413028.1:6217-7822 GCF_000296735.1 Chrysochloris asiatica | reverse complement strand
ATGTAGCTAACTCTCTGTACATGGATAAGTTGGACTGATCTGACAAGTAGGTAGCTCTTTATATATGAACATCTTGAACTTGTGTGTCCTGTAGGTAGCTCGCAGTATATGAACACGTTGGACACATCTGCCATGTAGCTACTACCCTGAATATGGAAATGTTGCACTACTATGCCATGTAGCTAGCTCTCTGTATATAGGCAAGTTGGACTCATCTGCCTTGTAGCTATTACTCTGTATATGGAAATGTTGAACTATCCTGCCATGTGACAAGCTCTCTCTATATGGACATTTTGGAATCATCTGCCTTGTAGCTAGAACTCTGCATATGGAAATGTTGTGTTACCCTGCCATGTTGCTAGCTTTCTGTATAGAGGCTTTTTCGACTCGTCTGCCATGTACATGGATATGTTGGACCGATCTGTCAAGTAGGAAGCTCTCTATATATGAACATGTTGCACTTGTCGACCCTGCATGTGGTTCTCAGTATATGAACACATTGGACACACATCTGCCATGTAGCTACTACCCTAAATATGGACATGTTGGACTACTCTGCAATGTAGCTAGCTCTCAGCCTATGGACATGTTGAACACATCTTCTATGTAGCTAGACCTCTGTATATGGAAATGTTGTACTACTCTGCCATATTGCTAGCTCTCAGTATATAAACAAGTTGGACTGATCTGCCTTGAAGCTAGAACTCTTTATATGGAAATGTTGTACTACCCTGCCATGTGGCTATCTCTTTGTATATGAATATATTGGATTTGTCTCCCATGTAGCTAGCTCTCTGTACATGGATATGTTACACTGATCTGACAAGTATGTTGCACTCTTTATATGAACATATTGGACATGTCTGCCATGTAGATAGCTCTCAGTATATGGACACATTGGACAAATCTGCCATGTTCATAGAAATCTGTGTATGGAAATGTTGTACTACTGTGCAATGTATCTACTTCTCTGTATATAAACAAGTTGGACTCATCTGCCTGGTAGCAAGAACTCTGTATATGGAAATGTTGCACTACCCTGCCATATGGTTAACTCTATGTATATGGACATTTTGGACTCGTCTGCCATGTAGCTAGCTCTCTGTACATGGATGTGTTGGACTGATCGGACAAGCATGTAGCTCTCTGTATATGAACATATTGGATTTGTTTGCCATGTGCGTAGATCATGAATACTGTTTACAAATCTGTCATGTAGCTAGAACTCAGTATAAGGAAATGTTGCAGTACCCTGCCATGTAGCTATCTCTTGGTATAAGGACATTATGGAATCGTCTGCCATGAATCTAGCTCTCAGTACATGGATATGTTGGATTGATGTGCCAATTATTTAGCTCTCTCTATATGAACCTGTTGGACTTGTCTGCTATGCAGGTGACTCTAAGTATATGGATACGTTGGACACATCTGACATGTAGCTACAACCCTGAATATGGACATGATGGACTACTCTGCCATGTAACTAGCTCTCAGTATATGGACATGTTGGACACATCTGCCATGTAGCTAGAACTCTGTATATGGAAATGTTTCACTAACCTGCCATGTAGTTAGATCTCTATATATAGACAAGTTGGACTCATC
>NW_006413028.1:4920-6117 GCF_000296735.1 Chrysochloris asiatica | reverse complement strand
ATGTAGTTAGATCTCTATATATAGACAAGTTGGACTCATCTGCCCTGAAGCTAGAAATCTGTATATGGAAATGTTGCACTACACTGCCATGTAGCTAACTCTCTGTGTATGGAAATTTTGGACTCATCTGCCATGTAGCTAGCTCTCTATATATGGATATGTTTGACTGATCCGCCAAGTAGGTAGGTCTCTGTATATGAACATATTGGACTTGTCTGCCATATAGCTATCTCTTATTGTATGGACACATCGGACACATCTGCCATGTAGATAGAACTCTGTATATGGAAGTGTTGCACTCCTCTGCCATGTAGCTAGCTCTCTGTATATAGAGAAGTTGGGCTCTTCTGCTTATAGCTAGAACTCTGTATATGGAAATATTGCACTACCCTTCTAAGTGGCTATCTGTTTGTACATGAACCTTTTGGACTCATCTGCCATGTAGCTAGCTCTCTCTGTACATGGATATGTTGGACTGATCTGATTAGTATGTAGCACTCTGTATATGAACATATGGGACTTATCTGCCATGTAGCAAGCTCTCAGTATATGGACACGTTGGACACATCTGCCATGTTTCTAGAACTCTGTATATGGAAATGTTACACTACTGTGCCATATAGCTAGCTCTCTGTATATAGACAAGTTTGAATCATCTGCCCTGTAGCTATTACTCTGTATATGGAAATGTTACACTATCCTGCCATGTGGCTAGCTCTCTATATAGGGACATTTTGTACTCGTCTGCCATGTAGCTACCTCTCTGTACATGGATATGTTGGACTGATCTGAAAATTAGGTAGGTCTCAATATATGAACATGTTGGACATGTCTGCCCTGTAGGTGGCTCTCAGTATATGGACACCTTGGACACATCTGCCATGTAGCTAGAACTCTGTATATGGTAATGTTGCACGACTATGCCATGTAGCTAATTATCTGTATATAAACAAGTTGGACTCATCTGAATTGTAGCTTGAACTCTGTATATGGAAATGTTTCACTACCTAGCCATGTGGCTAACTCTCTTTACATGGACATTTTGGACTCTTCAGCCATGTAGCTAGCTCTCTGTACATGGATATGTTGGACAGATGTGACAAGTATGTAGCTCTTTGTATATGAACATATTGGATTTGTCTGTCATGTAGGTAGCTCTCAGTATATGAACACCGTTGACATATCTGCTATGTAGCT
>NW_006413028.1:2864-3572 GCF_000296735.1 Chrysochloris asiatica | reverse complement strand
TGCACTACTTTGCCATGTATCAAGCTCTCTGTATATAAACAAGTTGGACTGATCTGCCTTGTAGCAAGCTCTCTGTATATAAACAAGTTGGACTGACCTGCCTTGTAGGTAAAACTCTGTATATGGAAATCTTGCACATACTGCCATGTGGCTAGCTTTGTGTATATGGACATTTTAGACTCCTCTGCCATGTAGCTAGCTCTCTGTACATGGTTATGTTGGACTGTATTGACAAGTATGTAGCTCTCTGTATAAGAACATATTGGACTTGTCTGCCATGTAGCTAACTCTCAGTATATGGACACGTTGGACACATCTGCCATGTAGCTAGAACTATGTATATAGAAATATTGCACTACCCTGCCATGTGGCTAGCTCTCTGTATAGGGACATTTTGGACTCGTCTGACATGTAGCTGGCTCTCTGTTCATGGATATGTTGGATTGATCTGCCAAGTAGGTATGTCTCTGTAGATAAACATATTGGAATTGTCAGTCCTGTAGTTGGCTCTCAGTATATGGACACACTGGACACATCTGCCATGTAGCTACTACCCTGAATATGGACATGTTTGACTATTCTGCCATGTAGCAAGCTCTCAGTATTTGGACACGTTGAACACATCTGCCATGTAGCTAGAACTCTCTATATGGAAATGTTGCACTACTCTGTCATGTAGCTAGCTGTCTCTAAATAGACAAGTTGGAC
>NW_006413028.1:969-2013 GCF_000296735.1 Chrysochloris asiatica | reverse complement strand
TCTCAGTGTATGGACATGTGGTATTCATCTGCCGTGAAGTTAGTACCCTTTATATGGACATTTTGGACTGCTCTGCCATGTAGCTGACTCTCAGTATATGGACACGTTGGACCACTCTGCAATGTAACTAGTATCCTGTTTATGGACATATTGTACTACTCTGCCATGTAGCTAGCTCGCTGTATATAGACAAGTTGTTCTCATCTGCCTTGTAGCTAGAACTCTGTATATGGAAACATTGCACTACACTGCCATGTTGCTAGCTCTCTGTATATGGATATTTTGGACTCATCTGCCATGTAGCTAACTCTCTGTACATATGTTGGACTCATCTGCCAAGTAGGTACCTCTCTATATATGAATGCATTGGACTTGTCAGCTCTGTAGGTGGCTCTCAGTATATGGACACGTTGGAAACATTTGCCATGTAGCTACTACGCTGAATATGGACATGTTTCACTACTCTGACATGTAGCTAACTCACTTTAACTAGACAAGTTGGACTCATCTGCCTTGTAATTAGAACTCTGTATATGGAAATGTTGCACTGCTCTGCCATATGGCTATCTCTCTGTATATGGACATTTTGGACTCGTCTGCAATGTAGCTAGATCTCTGTACATGGATATATTGGACTGATCTGACAAGCATGTAGCTCTTTGTATATGAACATATTGGATTTGTCTACCATGTAGGTAACTCTCATATATGAAACTGTTGACACATCTGCCATGTAGCTAGAACTCAGTATAGGAAAATGTTGCACTACCCTGCCATGTAGCTAGCTCTCTGTATATGGACATTTTGACATGGTCTGCCATGAATCTATGTCTTTGTACATGGATATGATGGACTGATCTGCCAAGTAGGTAGCTCTCTGTATGTGCACATATTAGACCTGTCTGCCATATAGCCAGCTCTCGGTGTATGCATATGATGGACACATCTACCATGTAGCTAGAACTCTGTATATGGAAATGTTGCACTACCCTGCAATGGAGTTACATCTCTATATATAGACAAGTTGGACTCATCTGCCTTGTA
>NW_006413028.1:0-869 GCF_000296735.1 Chrysochloris asiatica | reverse complement strand
CTCTGTATATGGAAATGTTGCACTACTCTGCCATGTAGCTAGCTCTCTGTATATAGATAAGTTGGACTCATCTGCCTTGTATCTATTACACTGTATATATAAATGTTGAACTACCCTGCCATGTGGCTAGCTCTCTGTATATGGACATTTTGGACTCATCTGAAATGTAGCTAGCTCTCTGTACATGGATATGTTGGACTCATCCGACAAGTAGGTAGTTCTCTGTTTATGAACATGTTGGACTTGTCTGCCATGTAGGTGGCTCTCAGTTTATGGACACGTGGGACACATCTGCCAAATAGCTCCTTCACTGAATAATGACATGTTGGACTACTCTGCCATGTAGCTAGCTCTCAGTATATGGACACGTTAAACACGTCTGAAATTTAGCTAGAACTCTGTATATGGAAATGTTGCATTACTCTGTGATGTAGCTACCTCTCTGTATATAGACAAGTTGGACTCATCGGCCTTGTAGCTAGAACTCTGTATATGGAAATGTTGCACTAACCTGCCATGTGGCTAGCTCTCTGTATATGAACATTTTGAAGTTGTCTGCCATGTAGCTAGCTCTCTGTACAAGGATATGTTGGATTGATCTGACATGTAGGTAGATCTCTGTATATGATCATATTGGACTTGTCTGCCCTGTAGGTGGCTCTCAGTATATGGACATGTTGGACTCATCAGCCATATAGCTTTGTAGCTTTATGATCTGCCTTGTAGCTAGAACTCTGTATATGGTAATGTTGCACTATCCTGCCACGTCACTAGCTCTCTTTATATGGACATTTTAGACTCCTCTGTCATGTAACTAGTTCTCTGTACATGGATATGTTGGACTAATATGCCAAGTAGGTAGCTCTCTA
>NW_006413027.1:5778-8572 GCF_000296735.1 Chrysochloris asiatica | reverse complement strand
GCTTTCTACTCCTGTAAAGATTTACACCCTCGGAAACCCTGTACAGGGTCGCTATGGGTCGGAACTGACTCGATGGCACTTAACAACAACAACAACAGTCAGACCTTAGAACTTGCTTTCCAAGGTGAGCATGCTATACTGCCTTCCTGTGTGCTAAAATAGAAGCATAGTCCTGGTAATTAAATTTTATTTTGAAATATAGTAGGGTTGCATAAATTAATTTTGGGCTGTTTGTTTCTTCTTAACACTTACCACCATTATGGGTAAACTTCTGAAGTATTTATTCAGTTCATGCTTTCCTGCTGGGTTCTAAGCTGAATGATGCTAAGGCTATATCTGTTTTGTCCAAGATTGTATCTGTATTGCTAGTACCAGTATTGTATTTATATTGATTGTGACAAAATGATTCATTCCTTTGTTTGTCTCTGTTAATGGAGGTGAAAAAGAAGAGCTGTTGAGTGTGCTAATTAAGGGTTTGTGTCTATTTGAATAAGCTATGATTCTCTGGTTTCACAGTTATGATATTTGGTAGTTATAATTCCTCAGGATGAGATCTCCTCTGAGCAGTCAATCAGTTGAAAAGGAGTTGCCTTGGAGATGTGACCTGCTTTGAATATATATGGACATTCTGGAAAAGCTTTCTAGATTTTTTTATTGCTCTAGATCCTGTATCTGGTTCTCATCATCTGACCTCTGGTTCTTGGGATTTGAGCCAAGGACCTGCCATATTGCCTGCCAATCTTAGTATTCATTAACCTCTGTAGTTTTGAGCCAGCAGCCTGCCATCTTACCTGGCAGTCTTGGATTTGTCAGTCTCAGTAACCTATGAGCCAGTAGTCTGCCAGTTGACCTGCTGCTTTTGAATTTGTCAGACCCTGAAGTTATGGGAAGCAGGAGAAGCCTCCAGCCTGATGTTTGACCCATGGACTTGGGATTTGCCACTCTTAAGGAGCTCTGGTAGCATAGTGGTTACGAATTGGGCTGCTAACCACAAAGTTGGCAGTTCAAAACTACCAGGGATTCCATGGGAGAAAGATGAGATGGTCTGCTCCCGTAAAGATTTACAGCCTCAGAAACCCTGTGTAGGGTCACTATGAGTCGGAACTGACTCCATGGTATTTAACAACAACAACAACATAACAAGCTTGGTGGTTCAAGCTCACCAGCCGCTCCTTGGAAACCCTGTACAGGGTCACTATGGGTTGGAACTGACTAGGCAGCACTTAACAACAACAAGAAGCATGTAGGCCTTTTCCTTGAGATAAATCTCTTTATTGTTCAATAGTTTCTAAAACAATAATGCACTGCCCTGATAATGCTTAACCCTTATAATATCCAATTATTCAGGAGGCATCATTTGTTAGCTGCTTTATTTTAGGCAGACTGTTAGGCATAAATTATGTTTTCATATGCATAGGGTTTAAAAATGTACCTTTTGAAGTATTCACGAAGGTGGTATTTTAAATATACTTAAAAAGAAACAACAACAACAACAACACTGCACTAAAAACAATTAATTTGGATGTTTCTTTTGGCTGACAATCTTTTTCTATTTGTGGCTGAGGCTCTAGCAATCTTTCCTCCAGTCATATACACATATCAATGGTTGCTGTACTTGGAGATACTTTTGCATGTTCTTCCTTTTTCCCTGAAACCTTACTAATTGAGCCTTATGCATTTGTGGGACCTATTTGATGTTTGCTGATATTAATGAATAGAATCCAAAATGCTAGTTGGCTGGCTAGATTAATGAATGAAGATATGGTTTGAATCAACTTGGTATGATTTGAAGACAGAAATACTCCCCATCTGTCTGCAAATGACTAAAATATCCGCATGCATTGCTTTTGGGGGATAATGCTTTGGAAAGCATTTAGAATGTAAATGTACCAAATGAGTCCCTAACCTACTACCTTGAATTCCATTTCTAGATTTAGAGCATTCCAAGCTCTGCAATGAAATGGAAAATAGGTTCATTTTAATGAGGAATAGAGAATGTGAGGAGGTACAGAAAAGCTATGCCTAGGTTAGAAAATCAACAGTAGGGAGGGTACCATAACGTTGCAGACAGTCAGAATGAGGAAACATGAAGACAATTAAAGCCATATTCTAGTTTTCCATTCACTACCTGGGTCCGTTAAAATTACCATGTAAAGCCATCAGAGCAGGATCCTAGCCCAAAGGGATCTGCCCGTGAGTTGGCAACAAGAATTTCTGGTTTTAAGAGAGTGTCACATACAGCTGATCAGCTATTCAAGGATTCTGTATTTGCCAATTTGATTAATTTCAAAAACTAATTTGTAACCTCTAAATCAACACTTGAGTATAAAACATAAGCCTGTGGCACTATGGGTTAATGTGCTGGACTGCAAGGTCAGTTTGAACTGCAAGGTGGGTGGTTAAAGCTCACCAGCTGCTATTTGGAAACTCTATACAGGATTGGTATGAGTCAGAACTGACTCAACAGCACTTAACAATAACACAACAACATATTTTTATGGTTAATTGATTTTATATGTATTTTAATTTTTCCCTCCTTTTAGGGTGGGTTCTTTTTCTTAGTCTTTTACAAAAATGGTCCTGTGCAGTATTTCTCCTTTTGTGACTGACTAATTTCACTCAGCATAAAGGAGCTCTGGTAGCTTAAGGAGCTCTGGCAGCATAGTGGTTACGAATCAGGCTGTGAACCTTAAGGCCAGCAGTTTGAAACTACCAGCCGTTCCGTGGGAGAAAGATGAGGCTTTCTGCTCCCGTAAAGATTTACAGCCTCGGAAACCCTGTACAGGGTCGCTAT
>NW_006413027.1:4303-5593 GCF_000296735.1 Chrysochloris asiatica | reverse complement strand
GCTCGTATTTCTTGTGGGTAAATAACAAGTAGAGGAATTGGTGGATCATAAGGTATCTCTATTTCCAACCTTCTGAGGAAGTGCCATATTGCTTTCCAGAGAGGTTGGACCATTTTGCAATCCCACCAACAACGAAGGATGGTCCCGGTCTCTCAGCATCCTTGACAGTAGTTATTGTCCTCTACTTTTTTTGATTTTTGCTGTTATTGCTGGTGTGAGATGATATCTCATTGCTGTTTTGATTTGCATCTCTCTGATGGCTAGTGATTGTGAGCATTTATTTCTTCATATGTTTGTTGGCTGCCCAGATCTCTTCCTTGGTGAAGTGTCTGTTTATGTTCTGTGCCCATTTTTAATTGAGTTATTTGTCTTTTTCCTGTAGAAGGGTTGTAGTTTCCTATATATTTTAGAAATGAGTCCCTTGTCTGATGTGTCATTGCAAAATTTTTCCCATTCTGTGGGTTCTATTTTTCCTCTTTTGGTGGAGTCTTTTAATCCACATAAATTTTTAATTTTTGGTATGCGTCAATCATCTATTTTGTCTACTTTTGTTTGTGTAATTTTCAGTTTGTTTGGTAGTCTGTGTATGTCCTGAATTCGAGCCCTCACATTTGTCCCTATTTTTTCATAGATAACCTTCATAATTTGGAGATTCACATTTAGGTCTTTAATGCATGCTGAGTTTGTTTTTGTATAAGGCATGAGATAAAGGTCTTGTTTCAATCTTTTGCGTATCACTTTCCAGTTCTGCCAGAACCAGCTGTTAAAGAGACTATCAATATACCTAGGCACTTCGTTGAAAATCAGTTGGCTGTATGTAGATGGGTTAATGTCTGGATTCTCGATTCTGTTCCATTGATCAATGTATCTATCATTGTACAAGTACCAGGCTGTTTTGACCACTGTAGCCATTTAGTAAATTTTTAAGTAGGGGAATGAGAGGCTTCCAACCTTGTTCTTTTTCGTAAACATTGCTTTGCTTATCCTGGGTCTCCTTCCTTTCCATCTCTTTGAAGAATGTCATTGGAATCTGGATTGGGATTGCATTATATGTGTAAATTGCTTTGGGCAGTATTGACATTTTCATGATGTTGAGTCTTTCTAATCAGGAACATGGTATGTTCTTCCACTTTTGTAAGTCTCTTTTGGTTTCTTGTAGTAGTGTTTTGTAATTTTCTTTGTATAGGTCCTTTGTTTCTCAGTTATGTTTATTCCTAAATATTTCATCCTTTGGGCAGGTATTATAAATGGTATTGCTTTCCTAATGTTCTTTTCAGTGCTGCCATTGTT
>NW_006413027.1:1834-4013 GCF_000296735.1 Chrysochloris asiatica | reverse complement strand
TGGATTTTGTCAAATGCCTTTTCTGCATCAATCGATATGATCATGTGGTTCTTTTCCTTTATCTTATTTATGTGGTGCATTACATTGATTGTTTTCTAATGTAGAACCATCCTTGCATCCCTTTTATGAAACCCACTTGGTCATGATGTATTTTTTTATATATATATATATATGCTGCTGGATTCTGTTGGCTAGGATTTTGTTGAGAATTTTTGCATCTATGTTCATGAGGGATACCGGTCTATAATTTTCTTTCTTAGTGATGTCCTTCCTTGGTTTTGGTATGAGGGTTATGCTTTCTTCATATAAAGTACTAGGAACTTTTCCATCCTCCTCTGTATTCTGGAATAATTTGAGTAGAATTGGTGACAGCTCTTCCATGAATGCTTGGTAGAACTTACCAGTGAAGCCATCTGTGCCTGGACTTCTTTTAGTTGGGAGTTTTTTTTATGACCTGATCAATTTCTTTTTTTGTTATGTGTCTGTTCAAGTTTTCTACTTCACTTTGTGTAACTTTAGGTAGGCCGTGGGTTTTTTTTAAATATATCCATCTCTTCTAAGTTTTCGAATTTTTTGGAGTACAACTCTTCGTAGTATTCTGTTGTTATCCTTTTGATTTCCTTTGGTTCCTTTGTGACATCACCCATGTGATTTCTAATGCGAGTTATTTGTGTCTTCTCCCTCTTTTCTTTTGTTAGGTTTGCCAATGATTTGTCAATTTTATTAATCCTTTCAAAGAACCAGCTTCTTGTCCTGTTGATTCTTTCTATACTTTTTCTGTTTTCTTCTCATTAATTTCTGCTCTTATCTTTATTATTCCTTTTCTTTTGTTAAGTATAGGTTCCCTCTGTTCATCTGTTTCTATTTGTTGGAGATGCTGTGTTAATGAGTTAATTTTGGTTCTTTCTTCTTTTTGGATGTGCACATTTATTGCAATAAATTGTCCTCTTTCACAGTGCCCCAAAGATTTTGGTATGTTGTGTTTTCATTCTTGTTTGTTTCTAGGAACTTTGTGAATTCAAGTTTAATTTCTTCTTTTATCGAGTCACTTTTCAGCAGGGTGTTATTCAGTTTCAATGTATTTAACTTTATTTCCTTGGTCTTCATATTGTTGTTTTCTAGTTTTATAGCACTGTGGTCTGAAAAGATGCTTTGCAGTTTTTTGAGGTTTGTAATATTATGGAGGCTTGCTTTGTGACCTAACACATGGTCAGTTCTGGAGAATGTCCCATGTGCACTGGAGAAGAATGTATATTGTGCTGTTGTTGGGTTAAATGCGATGTACACATCTATGAGGTCAAGTTGGTTGACTGTGCTGTTTAGTTCCTCTGTAACTTTGTCAAGATTCTTTCTTTTTGTTCTATCCCTTTTTAAAGTGATGTATTAAAATATCCCACTATAATTGTAGATTTCTTTCTTTCTTTCTTCAATTCTAGTAAGGTTTCTTCATATATCTTGGTGCTCTTTCATTGGGAGCATAGATATTTATTATGGTTATGTCTTTTGACTCAATTGACCCTTTGATCATGAGATAGTGTCCATCTTTATGCTGGCTTTTGTCTTGAAGTTTACTTTATCAGAGATTAGTATTGCCACTTCTGCTTGTTTATTGTTGCAGTTAGCTTGGTATATTTTTTTCCATCCTTTAACTTTTAGTCTGTTTTGTCTTTGTGTGTAAAATGTGTCTCTTGCAAGCAACATATTGAAGGGTTTTGTTTTCTTATCCATTCTGCCACTCTGTGTCTCTTCACTGGTGCATTTAATCCATTGACATTATGTTAATATTTTGGTAGTGCTGTTCGTTCCTTTGTTCTGCATACCTTCTTGTTCCAAGTTTGTGTTTCTTGTTGGTTTCATTTTGCTTTATATGTTTGCTTGTTCTGCTTGGAAGTTCATTTTCATGGTCATTTGTGAAGTATTAACTTTCTTTGGGGTTACCCTATAGTCTATCAACTTTTCCTTCCATTTAGGACAATCTATTTTATCCTGTAATCTACCTGACCTCCTTGCCCCCTGGATCTCTGTTCCTACATTTTTCCCTTCTTTGACATTGCTATTATTTTGATCTTTGGTTGACCTCCGAGCTCCTTTGAATTTGTTGTTGTAGTTTTGTTCTGTTCTGGACTCTGCTATCTATCATCTGAGTTTCAGGTGGTGTTGCCACGCCTGTCAATCTCTG
>NW_006413027.1:616-1174 GCF_000296735.1 Chrysochloris asiatica | reverse complement strand
TGTCTTCCAGCTCACTGGTTCTGGCTTCCATCTCTTCAATTCTGCTCCATTCCCCTTTCAGTGTATTGTCCATTTTTGATATATATATATTTTTAATTTAAGGTTTTTATTGTGGATTGAGTGAAAGTTTACAGGGCACAACATCAGTTTCACATTCAACAATTCATATAAACTTGTTTCATTACATTGATTATAATCCCCTCCATATACCATCAGTTGAAAGTATATCTCTTTATCCACTTTAGCTTTTTTTTAAAAAAAACACACAAACAAAAAAACCCACTCAGGTATATATAATAAATTGCATCTCCAAAAGGAACATTCTGCAAGTCTGCTCCTGGCCACCAGTTCTTAGTCCTTCTCTTCTTAGTTGATGAATCTAGAGTCGTCCATGCCCCCATCTCTACCGCCATCTCTGGTGCTTCTGCTTCTCTGGATAAGGTCCGACATTCTATTTGTGTGTTCCTCTCTTGATGGGTCCTAGGGTCCTCTGTTTCTGGACTGTAAGATTAATCACTCCCTTTTTTTTTGTTACAAAACTTCTACCTTTACAATTGT
>NW_006413027.1:0-516 GCF_000296735.1 Chrysochloris asiatica | reverse complement strand
ATGTCTCCCCATTGCCTTCTTGCCTGCATGGTTTCTGCTGAGAAGTTAGAGCTTAATCTGATTTGCTTGCCTTTGTAAGCTTTGCTTTCCCTGGCTGCTTTTAATATTCTCTCCTTGTCTTTGGTTTTAGAGAGGTTGATTATTATATGTCTTGTTGATTTTCTTTTGGGGTTTATCCTTCCTGGGGTATGTTTGGCTTCTTGAATGTTTATCTTCTCATCTTTCAAGATGTTAGGGAAATTTTCTTCCACAAGCTCTTCAACTAGCTCCTCTGTGCACTTCTCTTATTCTTCTTGTTCTGGAATGCCAATAATTCTTAAGTTGTTCCTCTTCATGCTATCCAGCATGAATCTTAGATGCTCTTCAGATATTTTTATCCTTTTTTCTGCTTGCTCTTCTATCTAAGCAGTATTGAG
Source organism: Chrysochloris asiatica (assembly GCF_000296735.1). NCBI lineage: Eukaryota > Metazoa > Chordata > Mammalia > Afrosoricida > Chrysochloridae > Chrysochloris > Chrysochloris asiatica. Next base: position 100 of record NW_006413027.1, on the reverse strand, counting down.
AGATTTGTCTTCCAGCTCACTGGTTCTGGCTTCCATCTCTTCAATTCTGCTCCATTCCCCTTTCAGTGTATTGTCCATTTTTGATATATATATATTTTTA
>NW_006413026.1:6634-7207 GCF_000296735.1 Chrysochloris asiatica | reverse complement strand
CCTTCATATTTTGAGTTTCACATTTAGATCTCTAATCCATGCTGAGTTGGGTTTTGTATAAGGCATGAGGTAAAAGTCTTGTTTCAATCTTTTGCGTATCACTTTCCAGTTCTACCAGCATCATGTATTAAAAAGACTATCTCCTCCCCATGCAATATATCTAGGTACTTTATCAAAAATCAGTTGGATGTAAGTGCATGGGTTAATTTCTGGATTCTCGATTCTGTTCCATTGAGCAATGTATCTTTCATTGTACCAGCACCAGGCTGTTTTGACCACTGTAGCCATGTAGTAAATTTTGAAATTGGGGAGTGAGAGGCCTCCAACTTTGTTCTTCTTCTTAAGCTTATCCTGGATATCTTTCCTTTCCATATGAAAGTTGTAGTTGTCTTTTCCATCTCTTTGTAGAATGTTGTTGGAATCTGGATTGGCAGTGTGCTATATGTGTAAATTGCTTTGGGCAGTACTGACATTTTCATGATGTTAAGTCTTCCTATCCAGGAACATGGTATGTTCTTCCACTTCTGTAAGTCTCTTTTAGTTTCTTGTAGTAGTGTTTTGTAATTTTCTTTG
>NW_006413026.1:3618-4674 GCF_000296735.1 Chrysochloris asiatica | reverse complement strand
GGTGTGAGGTGTCCACTTGCTCAGTCACCCCCTCTAGTCACCAGAATGGAGGTACACAAACAATGTGGGGCCAATGAACAGATACCAAAAAAAGAAGAGAACAAAGGAAAATTGTCACTGTATATTGTTCACCTTTGTTCCAAGGTTTCCACGGTGCTATTCCTTTGTAGGTCTGCTTGCTCCCCCACTTGGTCTTGCTGTTTGGTCTTACCCAAGTTGTCGGCTCCAGGCCGCTGAGTCAGCAGTTCTAAAGCACAAGTTTTCTTACTTCCACTACAAGTTCCACTAGTTATAAGCCTCCAAACTTTTAAAATATTCCTAGATATGTAGTTCAGAGTTTTGGAGCTCTGTCCTGAACCTGCTTCACCTGGTATTCTGTGGTATTGATGATGGAGAACTTCACCTCACCTCCAACCTAGCCACCACCAAGCTCCATCTCCGTAACATATTCTTGTGATAGTAAACTCGACTTAGGACTATCTGGGTTTGTTTTGTTTTGCTTTTGTGCATGTTACATTAACTCCACACACTAATGCAGTGCCTAATTTGCTGATGTCCTCATTCTCAGATGTTCACTTACAGATGTTCAAAGATCAAATTATGAAGATACCGGTAGTAAGAAAAATCAGAATCAAACCTGTTGCCATCTAGTTGATGCCAATTCAGAGTGACATAAATATTAATGAAAACTGAAAAAATTTCAACTTGTCAGAACCTACTTGTCAACTTGACAGCATTGTCAAAATGGAAACTTGTCCAAAAGTGGGGACTACTTGTGTTGGTAACTGTTCAATAATGCTTTATGCATGAATGCTGCAGAAAATAGTGGGTTCAAACTCCAGAGTTACAAATAAATGGATGAAACATCTCTGCCTCTCCTATGCCCAAATCTGCACTGTAACCACGGCTTTGCTTGAGTATTTCCAGGAATGCCTGTGAGTCTCAGAGCTCGTCTCATCTCTTTATTTCCATTGCAAAGGTTCTATGGCTTTGTGGACAGGTGGGGAACAAATCTGAGGGGAGATGATCCCTAAATAATAAATGACTGCTTAAAAT
>NW_006413026.1:0-1169 GCF_000296735.1 Chrysochloris asiatica | reverse complement strand
CTTATCCTATAGTGCCACACCAAGACTCCTGCATTATACTGCCTCTTCTGGAGTCTTACTTTTTTACACAATAAAGTTCAAGTAGAATATGCTTACTGACTCTGGGTGAGGGAGGCAGGTGGAGAGGATGTTTGCCCATGTATGAAGACCTGAAACCCATATGTTTCTAAAGAAAGAGAGAGGGAAGGTGACAGAGAAGACAGGACTGGTAAAGGAAAGAGCATTATCACCAGTCTGTTTCTGGTAGGTAGGTGGTGGATTATTTAGTACCTGCCTACTTCCAAATTATTTGTCATTTTCACCAACATTAAATAAGGCAGGATGATGAAGCAATTCATAACATTTTTATTTCAGAGTGACATCTGACCATCTTTTCTGTGGGGGCATCAGCAGGCATGCCAGATGAAGTAGCATCCTTCCTTGGGGGCTTGCCTCAGTCCCCAAAAGGGAAACTTATTTTAGGTGCATTGATTAAACAAAGGTGATGTTGAAGTTGAAATAATTTCTTTGTCTTTCTAGATTAATGTCGGGACAGTGAACAAAAGTACTGAGTATTATAGGGTGGTTCGCTCAAGAACTCTGTATTTCATTCCATTTCTGGCTTTCAGGAAGCAGAATTTATGAACTTGACTCAGACAATGAGTCAGGAAAGGGCTTAAAAGCCAGCCATGCCTCTCCCTTGGGCTCTTCACAGAGAAACGTGTAGGAATTAGTTTATGAACACTTAGCATTTTAGCATGGCTCCAGTTTTGATGCTGGGGGTGCCTACTTTGTTTTCCTTTTAGGAAATGGCATGTTGTTGTTAAGGGCTACCAGTTGGGTGTGACTCGTAGCCATCCTATAGAGGGGTTCTGAGATTGTGCATCTTTGTGGAAGTGGAAAGCCTTATCTTTCTCTCCAGGAGCGGCTGATGGGCTTGAACCACTGACTTTGTGATTGGCAGTCTAGTGCTTACCACACTCCCTCAGTGGTTCTGATTGTTTGTTTGTTTTTAAATGTCATCGAGTCCATTCCAGCTCATAGACCCTGTATAGGGTTTCTGAGGAACAGCTGGTGGGTTTAAACCACTGACCTTGTGATTAGCTGTCTAGTGTTTATGCTATAGCACTATACCAGGATTATGTTAATCTTGTTAAATGCTGTCAAATCGGTTCTGACCCATAGCAGCC
>NW_006413025.1:3622-7670 GCF_000296735.1 Chrysochloris asiatica | reverse complement strand
AAAAAAAAAAAAAAAAGACTCGTGGTTTCTGCCCAACGTGGTTTTCAACAAGAACTGCAAGAAAGCACCTTTCAGTGGCTACCCAGAGGTGACAGAATGCTACTTTAAAGTTGGTAGGACAAGGCCACACATAGGGACTGCCCGATGGGACTGCCCAGAGGTCATGGCGATCCCGTGTCTGCCTGGATTTTTAAAAAAAATTATACTCTTCAATACAGCTACAGGTATGAGAGAAATGTTAGAACTCTGTGCTTCATCTGAATGACTTTTACTGGTTTTTTGTACTGTGAGCTGACTTTACTATCCTGTAGCCATAAGCTGCATTTGTGCCTTGTATTACATGAGGACATTTTCTACAAGACACTTAAGTGGTGGACTTGGAAGGAATCATATCTGCTTGTAGAATTGACCCATCCCCAGTTTGTCCATCTTGATGAGCACATGAAGCCTTAGAGGCTTACAGTTTACATGGTATCTTTGCAGACAAAGTGTGCAAAAGGACCTACCAGCAGCAATTCCATCCAGAGCAGCTCATCACCAGCAAGGAAGATGCAGCTAATAACTATGCCAGAGGCCATTACACCATCAGCAAAGAGATTGTTGACCTGGTACTGGGACAGATCTGAAAACTGGTGAGAAGATGCAGAAAATACCTTGCACAAGTGTGGTCCTGAACCAGAGGTTCAGTCTCAGCCTTCAAGTGGGAGGTGATTGTGAGTCCAAGTACACTTGAAAAGGTTTTACTTTAAAGTATGCATTGAATTATTGTCTTAGAATGGATTCTCTAAAGAAGTAAAACCAGTGAAGCTTGCATATGTATATATATATAAAGGTTTATATGAAAAAAATGGCTCACACAAATGTAGAGACAGGTAAATTATATAGTTACTTATATAGTTGAAAGGGCTGATGAACCCAAGATTGGCAGGTCAGACGGAAGGCTGCTGACTGCAGAGGTGAGTGAATCCAAGGTTAGCAGGTAAAATAGCAGGCTATTGAAGACTTCTAGGATTGGAAAGCAATATGGCAAGCCACTGTCTCAAGTTCTTTGAACCGGTGGTAAGATGATGGGCCAGATGTAGGATACAGACTCAGCAAAAAGCAACGTTTCCACAGTGCCCATATATATTGGAAGTAGGCCACATTCCAGAGGAAACTTCCTTTCAGTAGATCTGCTACTCTTAGCAGATCTCATCACTGGGGTTTATCATTGACTGCAAAACCATCCTGGCCCAGCCAAGATGACACCAAACCTTAACTATCACAGTCACGTTCCTAGATCCTCATTGTCTCCTGTATTTGCTCTGTGTGTAACCATGTTCGCTGTGGAAGGTTTGAACCTGTCTATACTACAGAGGAAAAGAGGAAGACCCCCAGCGAGATGGATTGGCAGTGGCAGCATCAATGGCTTCAAGCATGGAAACAATTGTGAGGTTGGCCCAGGATTGGGTAGTGTTTTGTTCTGTTGTGCATAGGGTACTATGAGTCAGTACCAACTTGATGGCACCTAACAACAAAAATAACATACTAACTACAAAGGGAGATGGGGATCTGACTCTGGTGGTTGGTGATGATCCTGTAGGCAGGGGCTCATGCTATCTGTTCTCCCACAGGTGGGTCTGTGCATGGGCCTGCAGGGCTTCCTCATCTTCCAGTTTCAGGGAAGGTACAGGCTCAGGGTTTGCATCTCTGTTCATGAAGTGGCTCTCAGTGGACTATGGCAAGAAGCCGAAGTTGGAGTTTCCCATTTACCTGGTGCCCCAGGTTTCCACTGACGTGGTGGAGCCCTATAACTACATCCTGACAACCCTTATGACCCTGAGCACTCTGACTGTGCTTTCATGGTGGACAATGAAACCATCTATGACATCTAGAGTAGCCCACAAACAACAAGCTCAACCATCTGATTGGGCAGATCATGTCCTCCATTACCATTACAGCCTCCCTTCGATTCATTGGGGTCCTGAATGTGGACCTGACAGAACTCCAAACCAATCTGTACTCCCGCATCCACTTCCCTCTGGCCACCTATGCCCCAGCCATCTCTGCTGAGAAGGCCTACCACGAGCAACTAGCTGTTTGTGGCTGAGATCACCAACACCTGCTTTGAGTTGGCCAACCAGATGACCAAGTGTGGCCCACCAGTATCTTGGTCTTAGTAAACTAGAGTGATAATTTTTTCAGCGTTGTCATTGAACTTTGTTCCTGAGCCATCATCACCTTCTGTATACCATATATGGGGAGCTTCAAAAAGTTCATGGGAAAATTCCATTATCTTTTAATTCCATTTTTACCCACAAACATTGTGAAGCTCCCTCATATATATACATGAGAGAATTTCAACATGTTTGTGGAAAAAGTGGAAAAAATGATAATGGATTTTTTTCACAAATATTTTGAAGCTCCCTTGTATATATGTATATATATAGATATAGATACACACACACAAAGGAGCTTCAAAGAGTTAATGTGGGAAATTTTCATTATCTTTTAATCCCATTTTATCATGAACATTTTGAAGCCCTCTTGTGTGTATATAAGGAGTTCTGGTGGCACAATGGGTTAGGTGTTAAGCTTCTAACTGCAAGGTTGGTAGTTCCAACTCATCAGCTGCTCTGGGGGAGAAAGATGAGGCTGTCTACTTCCACAAAGATTTATAATCTCAGAAACCCTATGTAGGGTCACTATGAATCCTGGTGTGGCACTGCAGGATAATGTACTGGACCACAAGGTCAGTTTGAACAGCAAGGCCAGAGGTACAAACCCACCAGCTGCTCCTTGGAAATCTTATACAGGGATGCTATGGTCAGAACCAATTTGATAGCACTTAACAACAACAACATGTTTCTCTTCATTTTGAGTTGTGTCCCCCATCAGCAAATGAAGGTCCTGAGGGCTTTATTCCCATGGGCTTTACTCCATTCACATCATCACAGTCAACTCTACTTGAGGAGGCAGCAATTCCCCAGTTGCATTTTGAGTGCCTTCCAATCTGAGGGGCTCATTTTCCAGCACCATATCTGACAGTGTTTCTCTGCTATTCATAAGGTTTTCAGTGACTAAATATTTGGAAGTAGTTCGTCTCTCTTTATTCCTAGTCTGTCTTCATCTAGAAGCTCATCTGAAACCTGTCTATCGTGGATGACCCTGCTGGTATTTAAAATAACTGTGGCATAGCTTCCAGAATCACAGTAACTCACAAGCCACCACAGTACAATAAACTCACAGACGAGTGGTGGAACAACAACGTGGATAGGAATTAAGTTTAATGGCAGTTGCTTTTTTGTGTGTGTATAAGAGGGGGGGCCTTCAAAAAGTTTATGGATAATGGAATGATAGATAATGGATTTTTTCCACTAACTTTTTGAAATCCCCTCATGTGTAGACTCACTTACACACACACTGTGTGCCTGTGGTAAGCATTTTCTCTGAATACAATAGGAATTCTCCTGAAGGACATTTTGTGCCCCTTTTTCAATGCTAATTTTAGTGTGGGAACTGTAGGTTAATCATAGACATATAAGAATTTTCAGGGCATTTGTGGGATCATGTGGATATATAAGTATTTTAAATTGAGATGTCTTATAAACTAATTGTTTTTGTTGTTGTTAAGTGCTGTCTAGTCAGTTCCGACTCATAACAACAGTTTAGGGTTTCTGAGGAGCAGCAGGTGAGTTTGAACCACTGGCCTTGCAGTTCAAACTGACTTTGTGGTCCAGGACTCCATATAAACTGATGTGGTTATTTTTAGGTGTCATCAAGTCAGTTCTAATTCAGTCACTAAATCTCACTTTATGTTGTTCTTTTTGTTGTGCCATCTAGATTGCTCACAGTGAGTTGGAAATGATACAACAGTAGTGGGATGCCTGAGAGAATATTTCTTTCTAGTCTTCTTGGCATATTCAGGGGTTATCTGTGGCCTTAATACATAGATGGGTGTGTATTTTGGTATTTTTTATGCTTTCTGATTGCCCCCAGGTAGATGTGATCAGGAAATGGGCTTCCCTTTTCATTCTTCTTGACAAGTTTCAAGATGCCACTGTTGGTC
>NW_006413025.1:0-552 GCF_000296735.1 Chrysochloris asiatica | reverse complement strand
AAGTGAGGTGGCACAGGAGGCACTCACTCATCTCTGAAGAAATTTGGAAGACAACTATCTGGCCAACTGATTGGAAGAGATCTGTATTTGTGCCCATTTCAAAGAGAGGTGACCCAACAGAATGTGGAAATCATTGGACAATATCTTTGATATCCCGTGAGAGTAAAGTTTTACTAAAGGTAATACAGAAATGGCTGCAAACACACATTGACAGAGAACTCACATAGGTTCAAGCAGATTCAGAAGAGGCCGTGGAACAAGGGATATCATTGCTGATGTCCGATGGATCTTAGCTAAATGCAGAGAATATCAGAAAGAGGTTTACCTGTGCTCTATTGACTATGCAAAGGCTTTCAATTGTGTGGATAATGACAAGCTATGGACAACATTATGAAGTATGAGTATTCCGGACCACTTAATTGTGCTCATGAGGAATCTGTATGTGGACCAAGAGGCAGTTGTTCGAACAGAACATGGGGATACTGAATGGTTTAAAATTAAGAAAGGTGTGCAACCTTGTTGTATTTTTTCACCATACTTATTCAACCTGTA
>NW_006413024.1:6682-7241 GCF_000296735.1 Chrysochloris asiatica | reverse complement strand
CAATATTGTGCTGGAAGTTTTAGCCAGAGCTATAAGGCATGACAAAGAAATCAAAGGCATCCAAATTGCAAAGAGGAAGTAAAATTCTCCTTATTTGTGGACGATATGATCCTATATATAGAAAACCCCAAGGACTCAGTAAAAAAACTATTAGACCTCATCGAAAGATTCAGCAAAGTGGCTAGGTATAAGATCAACATATAGAAATCAATTGGATTTCTCTACAGCAACAGCAATAATGATGAAAAGGACATTAGGAAAACAATTCCATTTAGAATAGCCACACAAAAGATGAAATATCTAGGAATAAACATAACCAGAGAAACAAAGGATTTATACAAAGAAAATTACAAAGCACTACTACAATAAACCAAAAGAGATCTACCGAAGTGGAAGAACATACCATGTTCCTGGATAGGAAGACTCAACATCGTGAAAATGTAAATACTACCCAGAGCAATCTATACATACAGCACAATCCCAATCCAGATTCCAACAACATTCTTCAAAGAGATGGAAAGGACAATTACTGATTTTATATGGAAAGGAAGGAGACCCA
>NW_006413024.1:0-3314 GCF_000296735.1 Chrysochloris asiatica | reverse complement strand
CAATGTACCAAAAATAAATGGTCGATGCTCAGCCATTTCAAGTGATAGCATATAATTAACATCTGATGGTTTTGATGGAAGTCCAAGCTGCACTGAAGGCATTGGAATAAAACAAGACTCCAGGAATTCATGGAATACCAAGTGAAATGTTTCAACAAAATGATGTGATGTTGGAGGCACTCAGTTGTCTATGCCAAGAAATTTGAAAGACAGTTACCTGACCAACCAATGAGAAGAGATTCTTATTTGTGCCCATACCAAAGAAAGGTGATTCAACGGAATCTAAAAGTATCATTAATATCACATGCAAGACAATTTTTCTGAAAAAAATTAAAAAATGGTTGCATCAGTAAATTGACAAGGAGCTGCCAGAAACTCAGATTCAGAAGAAGACATGAATCTGGGGATATTATTACTGATGTCAGATAGATCTTGTCTGAAAATGGAAAATGTCAGAAAGATAATTACTTGTGCCATATTGACTGCACAAGGCATTCAACTGTGGATCATAAACTGTGATGTTGTTGTTGTTGTTGTTAAGTGTTGTGGAGTCGGTTCCGACTCATAGCAACCCTGTACAGGGTTTCCAAGGCTGTAAATCTTTACTGGAGCAGAAAGCCTTGATAGCACTGCAAATAATGGGAATTCCAGAACACTTCATTGTGCCTAGGAAGAACTTGTACATAAATCAAGAGGCAGCTGTTCAAACATATCAAGGGGACACTGAATGGTTTAAAGCCAGGAAAGGTGTGCACCAGGGTTGTATCCTTTTGTCACACTTATTCAATCTATATGCTGAACAAACAATCTGAGACATTGGATTATATAAAGAATGTGATATCAGGTTTGGAGAAAGAATCAATGATAACCTGCGATATGCAGAAAATACAACTTTACTTGCTGGAAGCAAAGAGGACTTGAAGTACTTACTGATGAAGACCAGTATGTACTGTACCTCAGTGTAAAGAAAACCAAAATCTTCACAACATGACCAATAAATAACATCATTATAAATTAAGAAAAGATCGAAGCTATTAAATACTTCATTTTGTTTGGATCCACAATCAACCCTCATGGAAGCAGCAATCAAGAAACCAAACAATGTATTGCACTAGGTAGATCTGCTGTAAAAGACCTCTTTGAAGTATCAGGGACATTATGCTTGATAAAATGAAGGAAAAAGAGGAAGCCCCTCACTGAGTTTGACCACGTTCCATAGATTCCTGTCTACCTTGAGATGAGGGAGAGAAGAGGAAGGGCTGGTTGGTCTGTAGTTTGGAGAGACATGAGAACTCCTGAACCTATGGACATTGGCATAGCCATGGAGGGCTAGAGCTGAGAGTGAAGCTTCTAGCTGATGTGAAATCAGGGAGATGTATAAGAATGCCCAAACTTGCAGATAAGTACCCATTTGACCTAGCTTCAATAGCTTGATGACCAGAACTTGACTAGAGGAAGATAAAGAAATTTGATAAAGGAATCAAATGTAAATTGATATAATATGATGAACTTGACCTATACTTACAGATGTAGTAGCTCAAAATACCAACTGAGAAGGAATGAGTCTTCACATCAAGGATCAAGCCTGTCTCTCAGTATACAGGGTTGATGTTGTTGTTGTTAGGTGCCGATTCATAGCAACCTTATGCACAGCATAACGTACAGCGTTTATAGGAATGGGCAAATTAGACACTGGCTACCTAAAATGGGGTTGGGGTGGGCTATAAGGGCACAAAATGGCTGGCTTATAAATTTTCATGGGGGAGTTTAGTTATAGAGTGTGCACGGTAAGGTAGAATCCTATGAATAGTTTTCATCTTGTCTATATGGGCCTGGTGAAAGGAGATGGGGATAAGATTCTTTTGATTCAATAGTGAATAATTGTTATCATGACTAATTGTGATGGTTACAGCTATAAAGGTAGAAGTTTTGTTACATACAGAGGGGAGTAGTTAACCTTACAGTACAGGAACAGAAAACTCTAGGACCATCAATGGAGAAGAGCATGAACTCTTCTCTAACCAGAGACTCTAACCAGAGAAGCAGTGACACCAGAGATGGAGGCAGAGATGGTGGCATGGAGAGATAGAGCAGATGAGGAGTCTAGACTCATGGAAAGGGAAAGGCTGTGTGCTGGTAGCCAGGAGGCAGGCTTTCAGATTGTGCCCTTTGGTTGTTTAAATGATTATATATTTCTGAGTGTTTGGGGGTACATGAAAAAACAAAAAACACCCGCAAAACAAAAAAGAGCCGATGATCCTGAAGGAAGAAGTCCAATGTGCATTGAAGGCATTGGCAAAGAACAAGACATCGGGAATGGATGGAATACAAGTTGAAAACTTTAAACAAACTGATGCAGCACTCCAGGCACTCACTCATTTATGTGAAGAAGTTTGGAAGACAACTACATGGCCAACTGACTGGAATCGATCCATATTTGTGTCCATTCCAAAGTGATGTGGCCCAGTGGAATGTGGAAATCATTGGAAAAATCACTGCTATCCCATGCTAGTAAAGTTTTACTAAAGATAATACAAAAATGGCTGCAACCAACCGTACATTGACAAAGAACTTCCAGAGGTTCAAGCTGGATTCAGAAGAGGACGTGGAATGCTGACATCAGATGGATATTGGCTGAAAGCAGAGAATATCAGAAAGATGTTTATCTGTGCTTTATTGACTACACAAAAGCTTTTGATTGTGTGGATTATGACAAGCTATAGGCAACATTGCAAAGAATGAGTATTCCAGAACACTTAATTGTACTCATGAGGAACCTGTGCCAACAGGCAGTTAGTTGTTTGAACAGAACAAGGGAACACCAAATGGTTTAAAATTAGGAAAGGTGTACACCAGGGTTGTATTCTTTCACCATACTTATTCAATCTGTATGCTGAGCAAATAATATGAGAAGATAGAATGTATGAAGAAAAACATGGCATCAGGTTTGAAGGAAGACTCAAATCTGTGATATGCAGATGATACAACCTTGTTTTCTGAAAGCCAAGAGGACTTAAAATACTTGCTGGTGAAGATTAAACACCACAACCTTCAATATGGGTTGCACTTCAACATAAAGAATTGACTACATCCGTGGAAAGAGTCAATGGAAAAGCCCCATATCATCAGTCAAAACAAGACCAGGGGCACATTGTGGAACAGACCATCAATTGCTCATATGCAAATTCAAACTAAAGCTGAAGAAAATGAAAGCAAGTCCACAAGAGCCAAAATATGATCTTGAATATATCCCACCTGAATTTAGAGATCATCTGAAGAACAGATTTGATACATTAAACACTAAAGACCAAAGA
>NW_006413023.1:6832-7374 GCF_000296735.1 Chrysochloris asiatica | reverse complement strand
ACTGATGATATGGAGCTTTTCCATCATCTCTTTCTGCAGATGTAGTCAATTTGATTTCTGGGTATTCCATCTGGTAAGGTCCATGTTTATAGTCATCTCGTATGCTGTCTGTCTAAAGAAGGTATTTGAAATGAACAAATCATTGGTTTTGCAGAATTATATCATATGTTTTCCAGCATCATTTTTATCACCAAGGCCATATTGTCCAACTACTGATCCTTCCTCTTTGCTCCCAACCTTTGCATTCCAGTCACCACCAATGATCAATACATCTTGATTGCATGTTTGATCAATTTGCAAGGTTAGCAGTTCAAATTTATAAGTCTCTTCACAGGGGAAAGATGAAGCTTTCTACTCCTGTAAAGATTTACAGCCTCAGAAACCAAGTCAGAACTGACTTGATGGCTCACCACCACCACAGTGACTAATAAAGGAGTCCTGCTGTGGATTAATGCACTGGACTGCAAGGTCAATTTGAACCACAAGGTCATAGATTCAAGCTCACCAGCTGCTCCTCAGAAACCCATATAGGCTTGCTATGA
>NW_006413023.1:3631-4852 GCF_000296735.1 Chrysochloris asiatica | reverse complement strand
TTTATTAATCCACATGCTTACCATTTTCAGCACTCTTCTCTTTTGTGTAGATTCACATTTTTATGTGGTCGGGTTGTCTAGCAACCTCAAGAGCTTCCTGTAACATTTCCTGCAGTGGAGTCATTCTACTGGCAGTTCTATCCCTTACCTTTCGTGTTTTCTGACAAGGTAACATGGAAGGTAAGGCAGGGAACTGCCAGTAGAATTTTGTATTAACTTTATTTTTTAAGGAAACTTTTACTGGTTATAGAATTCTAGGGTATCAGTATTTTTGGGGGGCGGGGGTACTTTATTTATGTCTCTCCATCTGTTTTGTTTTCTAATCAAAAGTCTGTTGTTTTTATCTTTGTTCCACTGTACATAGATTTTTGTTGTTGGTTTTGTTTTGTCTCTTTGGCTTTTCTGAGGTTTTTCCTTATTATTAATTATGTCTACTTATCCCCTGCTTCTTTTTCTGCCTCTCTAATTTCACTTGTGTTGTGAAGTGCTGTCTAGTCAATTTCAACCCATAGTGACCCTGTATAAGGTTTCCAAGGAGCAGCTGGTGAGCTTGAACCACTGACTTTCCAGTAAAAATAGACTTGCAGTTCAACGCATTAACCCACAGCACCACACCAGTGTTCAATCACTTGAAATTGCCCTTGAATGAATTTTTTTTTTTTTCTAGTTATCTTTCTGGGTTACCTTTTGAATACTTTCTGTTGCTGTGTATTCTAGATTACTAATCTTTTTTCAATTTCATTGTATGTAACCTTTTGGTTGTCTAATGTTGTGCAAGTTTCATTTCAGGTATTGTGTGTTTTCATCTCTAGAAGTAACATTTGATTCATGTTTATATCTTCCATTTCTCCTAATTATGTTCCTGTTTTCCTCTACCTTCTGGAATATGAGGGGGATTTTACTATTTCATGGGAAAATTTCATTGTCTCTTAATTCCATATGTAACCCCATGTGGTACATATTTATACTAAACTGTAAATGTGTTGCTGGTGTTGCTGCTAATTCTGTCATTTCTATCACTTCTGGATCTGTCTCTTATCAGTTGGTTTTTCTCTAGCTAGGAATCATTTTTCTTGCTTGACTTCATGATTTTTATTAGATACTGTAAATTTTACATAATTGCATGTTAGATTTTATACTTTAACTAGTTTTGAACTTTATTCTGGTATGTGGTCAAATGTATTGTAGATCATTTGGACCCTCAGGGTTTGTTCGGGCAGC
>NW_006413023.1:2562-3076 GCF_000296735.1 Chrysochloris asiatica | reverse complement strand
TTCCTTCTGAGAGCTTTAAGAGAAGCTGACCTGTGCCTCTCTCCTAGCTTCTGGTGGCTGTCGGCAATCTGAGGCATTTCTTTACTGCTTTTACATGTATTGGCCTCCTTTTTCACATGGGAAATGTTTAATTCTTCTTTTATAAGACACCACTCAGAAGGTATTAGGATTCCAGCCTCCTCACCCAACATGACCTTGTTCTGTTAATTGATGACATCTGCAAGGAAAACACTGTTTCCCCAAATAAGCTGGCATTCATGGGTACAGGAATAAGGACTTCAACAGATCTTCAGGGGACAATTCAATCCATAACAGGACCCTCTACAGATCTCCGGAACTGTCTTTCTGTACATCAGTTGCTCTCCAGTAGCCTACCTCAGAAATTGCAGTTGCCTTGGACTCCCTTCTGAGTTGCATTATGACCTTTGTGGGCCACGGACCCCTTTGAAATAGGGAAGATGTCATAAAGGGAGATGGGTTGTGTATTTGTTACAGGCTATACCCTCTATTGAAA
>NW_006413023.1:0-1267 GCF_000296735.1 Chrysochloris asiatica | reverse complement strand
CTCTCTTGATGGTCCTAGGGTCCTCTGTTTCTGGACTGTAAGATTAACCACTCCCCTGTTTTTGTTATAAAAATTTTCTACCTTTACAATTGTAACAGTCGCAATTAGTGATGATAACAATTCTTTGCTATTGAATCTTACGAATCTTATCCCCATCTCTTATCACCAGACCCATCTAGACAAGATGACAACTATTCAGTGCGGACCTTTTCTTTGCCCCCATACTCTTGATCTAAACTCCCTTTTGAAACCTTGTAAGCCAGTCACTTCATGTCTTTATTGCCCCTCATTTTAGGTAGCCAATGTCTAAGTTGCCCGTCCTTATCTGCCCTGTGTACAGAGGGGATAGCATTGATACTTGATGCGAAGACTGTTTCCCTCTCTGTTGGTATTTAGAGTAACCACCGCTCTGAGTATAGGTCAGGTTCATCAAATTGAAGCAATTTACCCTTGTTTCCTTTATTAAAAGAAAAAAAATTTTTTCAATCTTCCTCTAGTCGAGTTCTAATTATCAAGCCATCGAGGCTAGGTCAAATGGGTACTATCTGCAAGTTTGGGTGTTGTTGTGCATCTCCCCTCACTTCGTATCAGCTGGATGCTTCACTCTCAGCTCTAGCCCTCTGTAGCTAAGTCCTTGTCCATGGGCTAGAGTGTCCTCAGGTCTCACCACACTTTGGATCAACCAGCCCTTCCTCTTCTCTCTTTCATCTGCGGGTCAACAGGAGTCAATGGACTGGGGTTGAACTCAGCCCAGTTCTTCATTGTTGTCTTTCTGCCTCTTCCACTCACCAGTAGACCAATGTGGTCGCCAGCATGCTTACATGCTTATTTGTGTGTTCCCTTTGAGTTTCAGTCTTAGAGGGGAATTTGTCCTGAAGACACTTGATTGCTAGCCTTGATGTCTTCCTGGCGAACAGCTTGCTTATTCTTATAGTAGCCAGTCATGCTGATATTTTTGTTTTGGGTTTTTCCTGATGATCTTTCTTTGAACATATATCTTCTGTCACTTTAGCTGTTCCAGTCTGCTTGTCCTCTCTAGTGGGAATGGCCCACCTCATAAGGTTCTGGATGGGACTCAGGATTCCACCTAAGGTCCTATTCTCTGTATAGGCTTTGCACGAGGCCTATTTCACTGGGCAAGTTGTAGAACCCCTTTTAGGTATTTCAATCAGTTACAGGCTGAAGACGGGCTTACTTTCTCTAATCATGTGTACCAACATTCCTTTCTGTCCTACTCAAGTGTCCATTTTACAATAGTAGGCAAGGG
>NW_006413022.1:7418-7888 GCF_000296735.1 Chrysochloris asiatica | reverse complement strand
AGTTTTACTTCCTCTTTGCCAATTTGGATGCCTTTAATTTTCTTGTCTTGCCTTATAGCTCTTCCTAGAACTTCCAGCACAATATTGAATAAGAGTGGTGACAGAGGGCATCCTTGTCTGGTTCCTGTTCGCAGAGGGAAGGCTTTTCATTTCTCTCCATTGAAAGTAATGTAGGCTGTTGGTTTTGTATGTATGCTCTTAATTATGTGGAGGAATTTCCCTTCACTTCCTACTTTGTTGAGTGTTTTTATCAGGAATGGATGTTGGATTTTGTCAAATGCCTTTTCTGCATCAATTGATCTGATCATGTGGTTCTTTTCTTATTTCTTATTTATATGGTGGATAACGTTGATTATTTTTCTTATGTTGAAGCATCCTTACATCTCTGATATGAAACCCAGGATTCTGTTGAGAATTTTTGCATCTGTGTTCATGAGAGCTATTGGTCTATAGTTTTCTTTCTTACTAAT
>NW_006413022.1:4064-5233 GCF_000296735.1 Chrysochloris asiatica | reverse complement strand
TCACGTGGATACCATCTGCAGGTGTGGGTGTTCTTGTGCGTATGCCCTCTCTTCCTATCAGCTGGTAGCTTCACTCTCCACTTTAGTCCTCTGTGGCCATGCCGCTGACTCTGGGCCCAGGAGTCCCCAGGTCTCCCCACACTGCTGGCCAACCAGGTCCCCATCTGGGTCCAAAGAAGCCCATCGAACATTGTAGGGCTTAGCTTGCTGCTTCATTGCTGCTTTTACCCCACTTCCCCCTATTGGTGATGCATGTGGTCACCAATCAGTGTGCGTTTTTCCATTGAGTCTTAGTCTTGGAAGGGGTAAGATGTGTTTCTTGCGAGAGCATATTTATTGAAGGATCATGTGTTCTTGTCCATTTTGCCACCCTCAGTTTCTTAACTGGTGCATTTAATCCATTTACATTCAGTTTAATTATTGATAGGTATTGATTAATTGCTGCCATTATGTTTGTTTTTTTGTGGTGTTGCTGCTTTCTTTGTTCTGTATGTCTTCCTTTGTGGAGTTCATGCTTTTTGTTTTCTTTCTTGTGAGTTTCCTCACAATTTCAGTGTTTCCGTGTTGTTCTTAGATTTTCATTTTTTTCATATGTTCTGAAGTGTTTTCTTTGAGGTTACCTTATAGTCCATTAACTTTTCCCTCCATTTAGTATAGTCTGTTTTATCCTGTAGTCTACCTGACCTTCTCACCATCTGGATCTCTGTTCCTACATGTTTACCTTTTGGTCATAGACTGACCTCCCAGATTCTCTTAGTTTGTTTTTTATGGTTTTGTTCTGTTCTCGACTCTTCCTTTTGTCTATTTAGTTTTGGGAGGTTCTGCCACATGTCAGTCTCTGGTTGTTGTCTGTTCGTGTTGGTTCTCAGTCCACAGAATTCCCTTTAGGATGTTTTGTTGTGCAGGATTGGCTTTGGTAAAATCCCTTAGCTTATGTTTATCCTGGAATGTTTTGATTTCATCACCGTATTTGATTGATAGTATTGCTGGAAAAAGGATTCTTGATTGACAGATTTTTTTCTTTCAGGGTTTTATATATGTCTTCCCATTGCCTTCTTGCCTGCATGGTTTCTGCTGAGAGATCCGAGCTTAATCAGACTTGTTTGCCTTTGTATGCAACACTTCTCTTATCCCTAGCTGCTTTCAAGATTGTCTCCTTATCTTTGATT
>NW_006413022.1:0-924 GCF_000296735.1 Chrysochloris asiatica | reverse complement strand
AGTGCCCATCAACAGAAGAATGGATAAACAAACTTTGGTACATATACACAGTGGAATACTGTGCTACCTTGAAAGATAGCAATGAAGCTCCAAAACATGTCATAACATTGCTGAACCTTGAGGACATAATGCTAAGTGAAATAAGTCATGCATAAAAGGAGAAATGTTGCATAAGACCATTATTGTAAAACCTTAAGAAAAGCTTAACATACTAAAAGAATAATACTTGAGGGTTACCATGGTGGGGGGGATGAACAGTAGCTCACAGGTTGTGGGATAGATGCACGACAGATTGGATAATGGGGAGAACAACAGAAAGGAGATGGAGGGCAATACACAAGAAGGGAAGATGAACGGGATATAGGGGAAGACTTAGGGCAGTATGCATGGGCTAAATCAGTTAGAGGTAGATCGTGATGTATGTACAGTCTTGGAATAATAGGGCTTGAATTTCTGGCAACTCCTTGTCAGTGTACTGCTGCAACCACTTATAAACTGTTTTCAGCAAAATTGTATTTGCATGTGATACTCATGATATTATTAGATGATGTCCACATTCCACTGAATGATCTTTTTCTGAATATGCACAATATTCTTCCAAATTCTTGGCATAGACAAGTGAACACCTCAACCTCTGCTGTTTGGCGAAACATTTGGTAATATATGTATGCCATGTATCAAAGCCCTTAAGTTTGTCCCTATTTTTTCATTGATCATCTTTTTTATTCTGGGGTTTACATTTAGCTCTTTAATCCATGTTGAGCTCATTTTTGTATATGGTGTGAGATATGGGTCTTGTTTCATTCTTTTACAAATGGATTTCTGGTTTTGTCAACTGATGGTCACCATTTGCTGAAGAGAATATCGCTCCCCTATTTAATGTATTTTGACTCTTTGTCAAAGATCAGTTAATTGTATGTATAT
>NW_006413021.1:0-7392 GCF_000296735.1 Chrysochloris asiatica | reverse complement strand
CTTTATTTTATCAATTACTCTATTTTATCAGTGTGGAGAATTTATAGTTTATGCTGTAGCTCTTCATTGGTTTTAAGCATGGCTAATTCTCTGGTAGCGTAGTGGTTACGAATCGGGCTGCAAACCTCAAGGTCAGCGGTTCGAAACTACCAGCCGTTCCGCGGGAGAAAGATGAGGCTTTCTACTCCCGTAAGGATTTACACCCTCGAAAACCCTGTACAGGGTCGCTATGGGTCGAACCGACTCGATGGCACTTAACAACAATTCCTTTGGAATATCTCTAAATGCATGCACCAGGAATTCTACCTTAAACCTATTTTTCTACTTAACATCCTCTGGCATAAAAGGGGAACGATACTAGTTTCAGTGTCACCATCTTCTTATCAGTTGCCAGTTCACTTCCAAGATGAAGTTCCCTATATTTTCAGAGACTCCTGTTCCAACATGGGATTATCCTGGTGATGAAAACCGTTCTTCAGAAT
The DNA here is from genome assembly GCF_000296735.1 of Chrysochloris asiatica. Taxonomy (NCBI): domain Eukaryota; kingdom Metazoa; phylum Chordata; class Mammalia; order Afrosoricida; family Chrysochloridae; genus Chrysochloris; species Chrysochloris asiatica. The sequence goes on along the minus strand of NW_006413021.1, from coordinate 6,910 downwards.
GGCCAAGCCACCATAGATCTAATTCCCCCAGAAGAGGCTTATTGCTGTATTTCAGACCATGGTGCGACTTTTGCTATAAAAATAATGTGGCTTTAATATCATTTTAATAAACCCTGTTTTAGGATTACAAATTTTATCCATATTAACAGAACCATACACATATTTTATTTAAGAGGTTGGATTCATCAACAAAGAGTCCAGGTGTAGCGCTGCGGGATAATGCACTGGACCACAAGGTTGGTTTGAACTGCAAGGTCAGCAGTTCGAATCCACCAGTCACTCCTCAGAAACCCTAGGCAGGGTTGCTATGAGTCGGAACCAACTTGAAGGCACTTAACAACTTAATAACAACAACTTCATCATCATATTCAAGGGGGCTTCAAAAAGTTCAGAGATAATGGAATGAAAAGATAATGGAATTTTTCCATGAACTTTTTGAAGCTCCCTCATATATTTGTTTGAAATTAAATTTCTACTCGATATTTATGACATGTCATAGTAGAGGGGAAAAAAATCCATTTTCAATTTTAGTATATTTGAGAACAATTTCACATATTTCTATATTTCTTTGTTTCCTTACCTGTTTTTCATGTAAATCAATATCTTGTTAAATTCAGATTGAATCTTATTTCCTTCCAATCCCACCATGAGATCCTTTTTAGAATGAAATCAGATCTAAGCGATGGGAAGAATGAATGTGAGTCAATATTCTTTCAAACAGAATGAACCTGCTACTGGCACTGCGGGTTAATGCGCTGGACTGCGAAGTCGGCTTGACCCACAAGGCTGGTGGTTCGAGCTCACCAGCTGCTCCTCTCAGAAATGCTATACAGGGTGGCTATGGGTCTGAACCAACTTGAAGACACTTAGCAACAACCACCATCAAAGTTCCCTCAAAGCTCAAAATTTTCCTTCATTCTACTGCCTACTCCCACCCCTTGACATGTGTCCTATTCTAAGCATTATTTTATGTCAAATAAACTTTCTCTGAAATGAGCAGCAGAGACTAGACAGACATTACAGCCATGAAGATGAAACCAGGGGACCATCAGAAGTGAGGTAGGGCAGGGAGGAGCCAAGGATGCCTACGGCTTCTACTTCTGCCCCACGTACACTTTTATAGGTATGAAAACTGAGAGCAGACTCCACACAATCATGGTTGTTCCTAGAGAAAAAGTAACTTTATGATTTAGTCTGTGAATAGTATTTTTCCAGATAGAATTTAATTAGGTTATTGTTTCTGAAATCAAACCGGATAAACCTGAGTTGTGAATTGTAGCATGGCATGAAGAATAGCATTTTTGAAGCCAGAGGAGACTTGGGTTACAGCCTTGGCTTTGTCGCTTACTACCTGTGTGCCTTCAGAGAAATCATTTCATTTCTCTGTACTTCAGATCTTCATCTGTACTATATCAAATATTCATGAGCCCCTGTTTTGTAGGGTTGTCATGCCAAACAGAGATAGTGTATGTCTTCCTCTTTAGTGTGGCATCATGTCCTCACTAGAGGTTACATAAAACAGCCATTCTATTTATCACACAGTATCACTGTTGTGCTGTTGTTAGGTCCAACAAGTGGCTTCTGACTCACACACTGCCTGGTCCCGCACCATCCTCATAATTGTAATGTTTGAACCCATTGGGGCAGACACTATGGCAGTCCATCTCATTGAAGGTCTTCCTTGTTTCTCTCTGACCCTTCACTTTGCCAAGTGTAGCGTCCTTCTTCAGGGACTGGTTCCTCCTGAGAACATGTCTAAAGTCAGTGAGACAAAGTATTCCCATCCTAACTTCAAGGAACATTCTGGCTGTATTTCTTCCAGGACAGATTTGTTCACTTTTCTTGCAGTCCAGTGTAGGTTTATTTTTCTTCATCAACATCACAATTCAAAGACATCAATTCTTCCTTAGTCTAACTTATTCATTGTCCAGCTTTCACATGCATGTAAGGTGATTGAAAAGACCAAGGCTCCTGGAAAACTTGAGCCAGTCCTAAGGCGGCTGGTGAGCTTGAAACACTGACCTTGTGCTTCAAACTGACCTTGCAGTTCAGTGTATTATCCTACAGTGCCACACCAGGACTCCTTGTATTAAGGTTATATATTGTTTTCTAAAGAGGTTTCAACTTAATTTGGGAATTAAAGTTTTTTCCCCATGGAATTCTGAGCAATGTTGAGACCATGATGTATAGTTTGGAAATTTACTTCAAATGTCCTTTACAATTTGGGGTTTTGGGGATTTGAAAGCATTAGATTGTCCTATGTTTATTGAGAAAATTATTTGAAAGTTTGATTTGGAACTATCACATGCTCGCACACATATAGGGAGGGGGGCTTCAAAAGTTTGTGGGGAAATTCCATTATCTTTTAATTCCATTTTTAAGCCTCCCTCCCCCCATCCTGTGTGTGTATGTTTCTTGGTCTTGTGTTACCCTTTCTTATATCCAGTGTTGAGTCTTTCAGGGTCTTAGTCCAGATCCAAACCCAGCCCACCTCCTGTCAGTAAATTCAGCTGACTGAATTTGAATTTTTAAAATTACACCCTGATTCCACTCAGCCTGTCAGAAAACTTCCCCCTCATCCATGTGAACAGTGCATCCTTCATGCGATATAAAGACTGCATCATCTCTGTCAATCTCTTGTACCAGACTGGAGAGCAGTGAGAAAATTGGAACCACCGGCTATTGGCTCCACCAATTTGCAAAGCCGTACTTGAAATGCGGGCCTTGTCATCCCTGCATACTCCTTTGAGGCCTTCTCCAGAAAGTTCTGCAGACCCAAATTCCTGCTCCCACTGGTCCTCAGTCCTGGATGCCGGGAGCCTCCCTACCACTAGCAGGAAGGCAGCACTCTTTGGGGTTAGGGGATATCCATCAGTTCATTTGTGGTTGTTAAGTACCATTGAGTCAGTTTCAACTCATAACAACCCTGCATAAGTTTTCCAAGGGGCAGCTGGTGGATTTGAACCACCGACGTTGTGGTTAACAGTTCGGTGCTGATCCTACAGCACCACAGTTAAGACCTTAACAACACACCGGGAGAAATCTGCGTCATATGCTCTCATGTGTGTAACAGCTCAGGATAGGTCTCAAATAAGCAGGCATGTAGGTATTCGCCCAGAGAAAAGACCATTCCCCCATCTACAACAGAAAGTTTTACTTAATATGGGCCAGAAAGAAAAAGTAGCTCTTTCTCCAGCTTTCAATTTAAAGGAGAATTTCTACTCAGCCAGTCCATAATATCGCCTCTTCTGAGCCATCTTTCATTTCCAATTCAGGGAATCCAAACATAGTTGCTGATAGCAAAGGTCTGCTTCTCATTTTTCCTTTAGATACAAATCCTTCATGAGCACCAACAAATGACTTTTTAAAGGTCTCTACACGAACGTGGCCAAGGAAATCAGAATGTCACCAAGTGTAATTGTACGGTTGGATAGGCACTGTCCGTGCCTTAATTAAGAGGCGAGTTTAAAGAGTGAGTAGAAGAGACAAAAATAGATGGATTCAGTGGGAGATGTTTCTTCCTGCTTCAAGAGAACACTGACCAGGGCCTGGGATTTTTGACTCACTCCTAATTCCCACGGGCACTTTGGGCCCCACAATCTCCATCCAGTGATTCTTGGGGTGCTTGTTTGTTACACTCCTGTGTGCTCTGACTCACGACGTTGCCACACAGTAACATTAGCTCCAGCCTTCCAGCCTTGGGAGCTCGTCTTCCAACTCTACATCAGGCAATACTCTGTTGTGATTCCTAATTTTCTCAAATAGAACACTGGGCCTTCCTAGTATGTGATGATCTGGACACTGTGCTGAAACCAACCTGCCGTGGTTTGCCCTGTTGGTATTTGCAATGCTGATGGAATGACTCCTAGCATCACAGCAATACGTAAGCCACCAAGGTATGACTGACACACAGGTAGGGAGAGTGCTTAAGAAAATTAATATTTCAATCAAAGCCTCAAATTTGATTTGATTTGATCTCCAATATTTCTCCTTCCCCAACATGGGTTTGCTCCGACTGGGACTCTCTCATGTAAAAGGGGACTTGGTTGGTTTCATCTCCATTTCTGCCTCTTATATTGACTCCGACGTACTCCCACTCAAGTTTGCCATCCAATTTCTGAGCCCCTGTGTTAGCTCTTCGGTGCTGCTAGAACAGAAATACCACACATGGCTCACAGTTCAGAGGGCTCGACGTCTGAATTCAGAGCGCTGGCTCTGGAGGAAAAGGTCCTTGTCTCCTTTCGACATCAGTAGGCCCAGAATTCTTTGGAGTTCTCCATGTGTCTTGGTATCAGTCTTCCTCTGGGTCTAGGAGCTTCACAATGGACGGACCACAGGTCCAAGGATGAGTTCTACTCTCGCCTCTTCTTTCTTGATGGCAATAGCTCCCTCTCTCTCTGATCACTTCACTCTCCTTTTATAGCTCAAAAGAAATTGGCTCAAGATACAACCTAATCCTGTAGATTACATTTGATCTCATTAACACCATGTTGTTGTTGTTAGGTGCCATCGAGTCAGTTCTGACTCATAGGAACCTTGTGTTGGGTTTCCAAGGACTCCATTAACACCATGGCGGGAGTGGTGGTTATGTGCCGTGGAGTCGGTTCCAACACAGGGTTTGCGAGGCTGTAAATCTTTATGGGAGTAGAAAGCCTCATCTTTCTCCTGCTGGTAGTTTCAAACTGCTGACCTCGAGATTAGCAGCCTGACTCGTAACCACTACCATTGAAATGTGTAATGGACATATTTCCTTAGAAAAACTGCAAATAATATCAATATTTCTTTGCCTGCCTTCTTTTTGTATTACATCCTCATGTACATCTTGAATTAACGTCCCAAGTAATCAAGAATAAAGAAATGGTGTCGGTGTTCTTAAGGCTAAGTTCTGTTTGGAAGCTTCCAAGACCAATTAACTACCTTTGTTCTTTAATACAGTAATTTAGGGAGAGCTTTTGTGAGCCTGTTTACATGAATTTTGCAATGACCATACAATGTTAAAAACCAACAACCTTTCCTATCAGTGACTTTTAAGCTTAGATTTTGCAACGCTGTTGCAACGCTACTTCTGCTTACCCTCAAATAAATTCTGTATTTTATTTTTAAATGTATCTTTTTGAACTTTGAAATGATCTTTTTCATAAACTAAAACATTAATAAGTGATACAATATTACAATTTAAAAATACAACAAGAAGATAACTGGATCATAGCAGCAGAATTGTTGCTATTAGGACAAGGCAGTTCCAACCTTGGGGACCCAATGTACACCAGGTGCCACTACGTGGCCCCGCGCCACCCTCACAGACATGTCGTGTGTCTCAGCACATTGTTACAGCTCCTGGAGGCACTTTGCTTAGTCAGTCTCCCTCCATTTTTGTACATGTTTATTTATGTGCATCCTTAGTTTTGAGGAATTAGTAGGTCTTCTCACAGAAATCACCATATGCAATATACATATATATGTTTATGCATTTCAAATATGATAAATAATGGCTCAACCAACTATCGTAGCTATAGGTCTGTCTAGCAGGGTGACACTGTAGGATCAGCACTGGACTGCTAGGTCGGTTTGGACCACAAAGTCAGCAGTGAAAACCCATCAGCTGCTCCTTGGAAACCCCATACAGGGTGGCTATGAGTGGGGAACTCCTGAACAGCATGCAACAACAACAACAGCAGAAGGGACACAATGAATCTAGGTTGTCCTGGTATGGCACTGCTGGATAAGCACTGGACTGCTAACCCCAAGACCAGTGGTTCATGTCCATCAGCTGCTCCTTGGAAACCCTATACAGGGTGACTATGTCTCAGAACTGACAGGACAGCACTTACCAACAGCAACATCATTGACTATAGAATGAAGACACTCCAAGAGAAGTAGGGTTGTGCTGTGTATTTTTGTGATGACTAATTTACAATATCTAAAAGAATGTGTCTGTTTATATGTCAGACCCCAGGGGTATGAGGAGAAAGAGTGCTAAGCCATCCTTATACAATCTGACAGCCATGTGCCTCTTTTAACAATGACACACCCAACTCACTATCACTTGCCATGTAAAAGCAGCCCTCCTTGCTTTCACCATAAAATGAGTCTCATTGTATCTAGAAAGATAATTGCACCAGGGTAACTGCAATAACATTGGAGAGCAGTGGGTTTTACCAAAGGCTTTCTTGGGGCTACCAAAAAGGGCCACCTCGGTCATCCTGCATTAACTCATTAAGCATAGCTTATTGAAAGCTCACTATGTGCCAATACAGCAAACCTTCCTAAAATTCCTTAGGGTGACTTACAAAATCTACCAGGACTTCCTCTCAACATCTCCAGAGGGTCTAAATCGATGGGTGTCTCTGCAGAGGTCTGAGGACTGGAGGGGATACTGCCCCCAGTCTCGGAAACCCTAAGCCCATCCGTGGGAATAGAGTCGGAGAGCCTTCAGGCATCCCATAGCCCTGCACCCACAGTGCTCATTCTGCTTTCTATGAACTTGACCCAGGTGTCAAGGCACAAAGAGCAGCACAACCAGATTTGATGTTAGACTCTACGGAGAATGTGAAGTGGAGAGAAGCAGAGGGCCGTGTAGACCTGCTTCATGAAACAGTGAACCCACAATAACTTTCAGATTGATCACCATTGTCGTTGTCATCTTGCGGAAGGATGGAACTGTCAGAGTCATTGGTTCTCTCCATGCTGTCCCCCCTGGGAGGGTCTTGAGCAGGGTGCCCTCAAAAACCAGCCAATCCCGCTTCTGCTGAGTTAACTGGGCCTCTTAGCCACCTGCTAGGACAGAGTGCAATTGCTTCATAGGGTTTCCAAGGCTGTAGTCTTCCTCATCTTCCTCATTGTTAGGGGACAGTCTTCCTCATCTCCTCATTGTTAGGGGACAGACTTCCTCATCTCCTCATTGTTAGGG
>NW_006413020.1:7016-7629 GCF_000296735.1 Chrysochloris asiatica | reverse complement strand
TGGTATTTTCAATAACCTCATATGGATGCTAAAGCTGGACAGTGAATAAGGAAGATCACAGAAGAATTGATGCCTTTGAATTGTGGTGTTGGAGGAGAATTCTAAAAGTGCCATGGGCTTCCCAAAGAACCAATAGATCTATTTTGGAAGAAGTGCAGCCAGAGTGCTCTTTTGAGACCAAGATTGCTAAACTTTGTCTCTCACACTTTGGGCATATTGTCAGGAGGGAACAGTTGCTGCAGAAGGATATCATGCTGGGTAAGATGGAGGGTCAGAGAAAAAGAGGAAGACCCCCAACGAGATGAATCAGCCAGGTGGCAGAATTGATGTACTCAAGTGTGACAACAGTAGTGAGGTTGGCCCAGGATCGGACACTGTTTCGTTCTGCTGTGCATGGGGTCTCTATGAGTCAATTCCTACTCGATGGCACCTGACAACAACATGTCATTTTTAACGGAGAATGGGAAGTCACATGAGCTACATTTAAGAAATGCTGCTGTAATGCCATTTTATTCACTTTTATTCTAACAGGTGCTATTTTGTAAACTGAAGAAAAAGACATTGACACACTTAATGGGGTATTGTTTTGTAACACTTTTTAAAAAAAAAAAAA
>NW_006413020.1:3469-4236 GCF_000296735.1 Chrysochloris asiatica | reverse complement strand
TGAAGAGTTCTACCAAATTCTTCAGTATGAAATTGATCAAACATGCAATCAAGCTGTATTGATAATTACTAGGAATTGGAATGCAAATGCTGGAAACAAAGAAAAAGTAGTACTAATTGGAAAATATGACCCTCTTGACAGAAATGATGCTAGCACATGACAGAATTTTATGTTCGATAATTTATTTGTTGCAGATACATTTTTAAATCAAATTTAAGATGACTACTCTCATGTCGGTGGTTCAAGTGCACCAGCTGCTCCTTAGAAACCCACATGGTTGCTATGGGTCGGAATCGACTCAACGGCACTAAACAACAACACTCATGGACCTCATTAGATAGAATACAAAGCAATCAAATTGACTATATCTGTGGTAAGAGACAGTGGCAAAGCTACATATCATCTGCTAAAAAAAAAAAAAAAAAAAAAAAAGCCAGTGGCAGTTTGTGGAACACATCATCAATTGTTCATTTGCAAGTTCAGGCTAAAACTAAAGAAAACTAAAGCTAACAATTCGTTCCACAGGAGAATGATGAGGTTTTCTTCTCCTATGAAGATTTATAGCTTCAGAAAACCTATACAGAGTGCTCTATGTGAGAACCAACACCAAAGCAGTTAATAACAACAATATATCTATGGAGTCCTGGTGTGGCGCTGTAGGATTACAACTGAACCGAATATGAAATCCACCAGCTCCTCTGAAACCCTTTACAGGGTGGTAATGAGTTGGAACTGATGCAATGACACTTAAAAACAGCTTTATATAT
>NW_006413020.1:0-1369 GCF_000296735.1 Chrysochloris asiatica | reverse complement strand
ATGGCAATGAAACGATATACAATAGGATGAATGTAAAGTGAATGTTCTCCCATGTACACTACCACGTAAGTCACAATAAAACAAAAAAAGTATGGAAGGAAAACACACAGTAACTGTACTAAAAAGAAATTGATGATATTCAACCATTTCAAGAGGAAACATAATCAAAAGCCAGTGGTTCTGAATGAATAAGCCCAAGGTGTGTTGAAGGCATGGGCAAACAACAAGGCACTGGGAATTGATGGAATACAAATTGAACTCTTTAACAAACCCATGTAGCACTGGAGGCACTCACTCATCTATGTCAAGAAATTTGGAAGACAACTACTTGGCCAGCTGACTAGAAGAGATTTGTGCCCATTCCAAAGAGAGGTGACCCAACAGAATGCAGTAATCATTGGACAATATCATTGTTATCCCCTGAGATTATAGTTTTACTAAAGGTAATACAAAAATGGCTGTAACATACATTGACAGAGAACTTCTAGAGGTTCAAGGTTTCCAAGAGGACGCGGGATAAAGAATATCATTGTTGACGACAGATAGATCTTGGCTGAAAGCAGAGAATACCAGAAAGATGTTTTCCTGTGCTTTATTGACTATACAAAGGCTTTCGATTGTGTGGATCATGACAAGCTATTGTGAAATATGAGTATTCTGGAACTCTGGACAACATTGTGAAGCATGAGTATTCTGGAACTCTTCATTGTGTACATGAGGAACCTGTACATAGACCAAGAGGCAGTTGTTCAAACAGAACAAGGGAACAATGAATGGTTTAAAATTAGAAAAGGTGTGCAACAAGGTTGTTTTCTTTCATCATATTTATTCAGTCTGTTTTCTGAGCAAATAATTCGAGAAGTTGGATTATATGAAGAAAAACTTCGCATCAGGATTGGAGGAAGACTCATTAACAACTTGCGATAACGCAGACAATGAAACCTTACCTGTTGAAAGCAAAGAAAACTTGCAATACTTACTGAGGAAGATAAAAGACCATAGCATTTGGTATGGATTGCACCTCAATGTAAAGAAAAATAAACACTCACCACTGAACCTACAAATAACCAGATAAAGGAATAAAAGATTGAAATTGCCAAGGTCTTCATTTTGTTTAGATCAATCAGCAACACTTATTATATGAACGCATAGATTGAAAGACATATAAATAGATACTATTGGCCTCTGAGCAGCCCAAAAGCAAGATCCCCATAATAACAATGAAAATGATTGAACCTCAACCTTGTCTTTTCTGTAAATTTTTTCCCAATCTTCTTAAATAAATAGGTTATTTCAAGGCTTATGAGTTAAGACTTTAAATTAAGCCTCCAGCAATCTTTGTGTGCATGCAAGAAATCAAGGATGTGCT
>NW_006413019.1:8413-9152 GCF_000296735.1 Chrysochloris asiatica | reverse complement strand
CATCCATGAAACACTTCCAGGTATACTAAAATGTTTTAACATAATAATAATGTCATGATACATTTTGCAAAGTTGTTGTTGTTAAGTGCCATTGCGTTGGTTCCAACAAATAGTGACCCTGTATAGGGTTTCCTAGTAGCAGCTGGTGAGCTTGAACCACCGACCGTGCAACTCACATTAACCCTCAGCACTAGACCAGAAATTACTAGGAAGCAATTGTTATTGTTACGTACCAGTTCTGATTCATAGCTGCCCTGAGGAGGGTTTCTGCGGAATGATTGATGGGTTTGAAACATTGACCATGAGGTTAACAGTTCAGTGTATACCCTATAGTGTCACACCAAGACTGCAGGATAAACATTGGACTACGAACCACAAGGTTGGCAGCTAAAACCCAACAGCTGCTACTCAGAAAACCTATACAGGTTTTATGGCACTTAACAGCAATTTTCAGTATAATGAGTAGGTTGGTAACTACAAGTTGTACATAGATGGGATGTTTGTAACCTTTGGGATTGCCTATATATTTAGTTCTGGACTAAGTAAATATATTTTAAACTTGCAGTGCAAAATATCATTTAATATGGGTTTAATGTAAATTGACATTCCATTACCTATCAAATTTGAGTATTGCAAGTACTTAAATAGTCTAATAAAGAATATTTGCTTAGAGAATAATATATATATATATATACATATATATATCCATGTACAGAGAGCTAGCTACATGGCAAATGAT
>NW_006413019.1:7498-8158 GCF_000296735.1 Chrysochloris asiatica | reverse complement strand
CAAGGCAGATGAGTCCAACTTGTATATATACAAAGAGCTAGCTACATGGCAGAGTAGTGCAACATTTCCATATACAGAGTTCTAGTTACATGATAGAAGTGTCCAACTTGTCCATATAATGAGAGCCTGCTACATGTCAAAGTAGTCCAACATGTCCATATACAGGGTACTAGCTACATGGCAAACGAGTCCAACATATCCTTATACTGAGAGCTAGCTACATGGCAGACAACTCCAATATGTTCATATACAGAGACCTACCTACTTGCTAGATCAGTCCAACATATCCATGTACAGAAAGCTAGCTACATAGCAGGGTAGTGCAACATTTCCAGATACAGAACTCTAGCTACAGGGCAAATGAGTCCAACTTGTCTATATATACAGAGCTTGCTACATGGCAGTGTAGTGCAACACTTCAATATACAGAGTTAGAGCTAAATGACAGATGTGCCCAATGTGTCCATATACTGAGAGCTACCTACATGGCAGATTAGTGCAAAATATCCATGCACAGAGAGCTAGCTACATGGCAGGGAAGTACAAATTTTCCATATACAGAGTTCTAGCTACATGTTAGATTAATCCAAAATGTCGATATTCAGACAGCTAGCTACATGGTAGAGTAGTGCATCATTTCCATATACAGAGTTCAAGCTA
>NW_006413019.1:4677-5806 GCF_000296735.1 Chrysochloris asiatica | reverse complement strand
CTAGCTACATATCAGATGATTCCAAAATGTCCATATACAGAGAGCTAGCTACATGGCAGGGTAGTGCAACATTTCCATATACAAATTTCTAGCTACAAGACAGATGAGTCCAATGTGTCTATATACAGAGAGCTACATGGCATCCACGTCCAATATGTTTATATACAGAGAGCTACCTACTTGGCAGATCAGTAAAACATATCCATATACAGAGAGCTAGCTAGCTTCATGGCCGATGAGTCCAATATGTCCATATACTGAGAGCTATTTACATGACAGGATAGTGCAACGTTTTGGTATACAGAGTTCTAGATACAAGGAAGATGAGTACAACTTGTCTATATACAGAGAGATAGCTATATGGCAGGGTAGTGCAACATTACCATATACAGAGTTCTAGCCACAAGGCAGATGAATCCAACATGTCCATATTCAGGGTACTAGCTAGATGGTAGAGTAGTGCAACATTTCCATTTACAGAGTTCTAGCTACATGGCAGAGATGTCCAACGTGTCCATATACTGAGAGCTAATTACATGGCAGATCAGTCCAAAATATCAATGTACAAGGGGCTATCCACATGGCAGATGAGTCTAAAATGTTCATATACAGAGAGCTAGCTACATGGCAAACAAATCCAATATGTTCATATACAAAGAGCTACCAGCTTGGCAGGGTAGTTCAACATTTCCTTATACAGTGTTCCAGCTACATGGCAGATGTGTCCAACGTGTTCATATACTGAGAACTAGATACATGGCAGAGGCTTCCAACATGTCCATATATTGAGAGCTAGCTATATGGCGGAAAAGTCCAATATGTTCAGATACAGAGAGCTAGCTACATTGCAGGGTAATGTAACATTTCCATATACCGAGTTTTAGCTACATGGCAGATGTGTCCAATGTGTCCATATACGGAAAGCTATCTATATGGCAGAGTAGTCCAAAATGTCCATTTACAGGGTAATAACTACAAGGTAGATGAGTCCAACATGTCCATATACGGACAGCTTGCTACATGGCAGACAAGTTCAATATGTTCATATACAGAGAGCTAGTTACATGGCAGGTTAGTGCAACATTTCCATATACAGAGTTCTAGCTACATGGCAAATATGTCCAACATG
>NW_006413019.1:0-659 GCF_000296735.1 Chrysochloris asiatica | reverse complement strand
ATGTCCATATACAGGGTACTAGCTACATGGCAGATGAGTCCAACATGTCCATAAACTGAGAGCTAGCTTCATGGCACAGTAGTCCAAAATATCGAGTAACTGATAGCTAGGTACATGTCAGATGAGTACGAAATGTTCATATACAGAGAGCTAGTTACATGGCAGAGTAGTGCATCATTTCCATATATAGAGTTCAAGCTACATGGCAGATGAGTCCAAAGTGTTCATATACTGAAAGCTAGCTACATGTATGAGTACTCAAACATGTCCATATACTGGGTACTAGCTATCTGGCTTATGACACCAACATGTCCTTATACTTAGAGCTAGCTACAAAATGAAGACAAGTCCAATATGTTCATAAACAGAGAGCTACCTTCTTGGAATATCAGTCCAAAGTATCCATACTTAGAGCTAGCTGTATAGAAGAGGAGTCCAAAATATCCGTAAACTGATAGCTTGCAACATAGAGGGGAGTGCAACATTTCCATATACAGAGTTCTAGCTAAAAGGCAAATGAGTCCAACTTGTCTACATGGCAGAGGAGTCCAAAGTTTCAAATACGAGATCTAGGTACATGGATGTGTAGTCTAACATTTCCATATACATGGTACTAGCTACATGGCTAATTAGTCCAACAGGTCCATATACTGAGAACT
>NW_006413018.1:8624-9216 GCF_000296735.1 Chrysochloris asiatica | reverse complement strand
GTGTTAATTCTTCAATTTGATGAACTTGACCTATATTTATGGACATAGTAGCTCAAAATACCAGCTGAGAGGGAAGGAGTCTTCACATCAGGTTACCAATCGTAACCCCTCCATATACAGGGTTGATAGGGATGAGGAACTTAGACACTGGCTACCTCAAATGTGCGGGGTTATAAAGGCATGAGATATGGTATTGGAGTTGAATATTGAAAGTACCATGGACTATCAAAAAAAACAATAGATCTATATTGGAAGAAGTACAGCCAGAGTGCTCCTTGGAGGCCAGGATGGCCAAACTTCGTCTCTCATACTTTGGATACATTGTCAGGAGGGACCAGTTGCTGGAGCTCAATCATGGCAACAATAGTGAGGCTGGCCCAGGATCAGGCAGTGTTTTGTTCTGTTATGAATAGGGTCACTATGAGTCAGTACCGACTCGATGGCATCTAACAACAACAACAAAAAGGCATGAAGTTACTGGCATACAAGTTTTCAAAAGGGAATTTAGTTTCAGAGTGTACAGGGGAAGGTAGAATCCCCACTGAATAGTTTTCATCTTGTCTAGATGGGTCTGGTGAAAGGAGATAGGGAT
>NW_006413018.1:3145-5084 GCF_000296735.1 Chrysochloris asiatica | reverse complement strand
GAGTCAGTAGCAACCCTGTATAGGGTTTCTGAGGAATGACTGCACTGACCTTGTGGTTCAAACTGACCTTGTAGTCCATTGTTTATCCTATTTCTGAGGCTTGAAGCACCGACCCTGTGTTTCAAACTGACCTTGTAGTCCAGTGCTTATCCTAGAGTACCACATCAGGACTTCTGATCAGTAAGACAGGTAATTTTTATAATTGTGAGTTTTGTTTCACATTTTCTCCCACTTTATCTTTCTAAAGTGATCCTTTTAGAATAATTGGTAGTGATAGCTGGGTCCCATCTAGTTCTTCTGGTCTCAGAGTCATGGAGACTGATGTTCACACGTTCCATTAGTCCATTGCACTAATTGCTACCAATCATCTTCAATTCTCTCTTTCCTCAACACAGGGAGCCATCAATAGTTGCATGGTCACTATTAACAATAATTAGCTAGGTACTCACGAGTTTTAAAGGTCCCACTCTCTACTCAAAACTAGGGTAGTGATTTTGTGGACTATATTATGCTAATTGACCATGGTGTCCCCTAAGACTATGGTCCTGAGATCTAGGAATTCACTCCTTCAAAGTGATTGGTAATGTCTAAGAAGTTTTCATAATTTTGCCCCTTATGTGCTCCACCATAGAGTTTTGGTGTGGATAAGCACTGGACTGGTAACTGAAAGGTTGTTGTTCTTGTTACTGTTAAGTGCCGTCGAGTTGGTTCCGACCCATAGCAACCCTGTATAGGGTTTCTGAGGAGCAGCTGGTGAGCTTTAACCACCGACCTTGCAGTTCAAACGGCTTTGCAATCTGACGCATTAACCCACAGCGCCACCAGGACTCCTGAAAGGTAAGTGGTTCAAACCCACCAGCTGCTCCTCTGAAACTTTATGTAGGATTATTATGAGTTGGAACTGACTCAAGAACACTTAACAACATGCTCCACTACATTCATCAATATGTTTGAAGCAAAGGTACCCATGTACAAATATCCTTTGTCAAACTTTTATATATTTGGATTATACTTCCATTCTCCCATCCATACCCATTTAGCCAGTGTATCTGTTCATGCAGATCATTGTTGTTGCAGAATTGTGCATACTGTTGTTAAGTGCCATCGAACTGGTTCCAACCCATGGAGACCCTATATAGGGTTTCTAAGGAGTGTCTGGTGAGCTTGAACCACCAACCTTGCAGTTCAAACTGACTTTGTAGTCCAGTGCATTAACCCACAGCGCCACACCAGGACTCCTGAATTGTGTATGTAACAGTATTTACCTCTACTCCCTTTAACTCTTACACCCCTCCCTGTGTTTTCCCCTGTCTTCATCATTCTTCTGCAAACCTCTCTCTTATTGTATATTGCCTTCTCCACCAGCCAAATTAACACATATCTACTCTATAACCAGTGAATTGCTCTCTTCCCTCCCTCCCCTGGTAACCAACAAAGAATATTTCTTTTAGTATGAAAACGTTTTCTTGACCTTTTACAATAATTGTCTCATACAATATTTGTCCTTTTGTGATTGGTTAATTTCACTCAGTATAATGTCATCCAGGTTCATCCATGTTATGAGGCGTTTCACAGATTGATGATTATTCTCCAGTATTTCATAGTATTCTATTGTGTGTATATACCAAAGTTTGTTTATCCAATCTTTGGTTGATGGGCATTGAGACTGTCTCCATCTTTTTGTTATTGTGAATAGTGCTGCAATGAACATGGGTTTGCATATAACTATTTTTATCATGGCTATTATTTCTTCAGGATTTATACCAAGTGAAGGGATTGCTGGGTCATAAAGGCTTTCTATCTCTATTACTTTCTCAGGAATCATCATACCATTATTCACGGTGAGGGCCTATTTTACTGTCCCACCAGCAATGTAGGAGGGTCCCAGCCTTTCCATACCCACACCAGATTTTGTTTTGTTTTGTTTTATGATTTTTTT
>NW_006413018.1:1160-2206 GCF_000296735.1 Chrysochloris asiatica | reverse complement strand
CCCTTAAGTTTGTTCCTACATCCAATGATTTTTATAGTTCTAGGTTTTACATTTAAGGAGTTCTGGTAGCATAGTGGTTACGAATCGGGCTGTTATCCTCAGGGTCAGCAGTTCGAAACTACCAGCTGTTCCACAGGAGAACGATGAGGCTTTCGGCTCCTATAAAGATTTACAGCCTCAGAAACCATGTACAGGGTCACTGTGAGTCGGAACCGACTCTACGTCACACAACAACAATAAGGTTTTACATTTAGGTCTTTAATTCATGTTGAGTTCCTTTATGTATATGATGTACCATATGGGTCTTGCTCCATTCTTCTGTAAGTAGATTTCCAGTTTTGCTAGCCCATTTTTTGAAGAGACTATCCCTTCTACCATTTAGTGTGCTTTGACCCTTTATCAAAGATCAGCTGGCTTTAGGTGGGTGGACTTCCATTGGGATTTTTAATTCTGTTCCATTGATCCATATGACTTTCATGGTATTAGTGCTAGGCCTTTTTGATCACTGTATCTGTGTATTGGGCATTGAGTTCAGGATATCAGAGACCTCCTATTTTGTTCTTCTCTAGTATTGCTTTGCTTATCTGGGTTCTCTTTCCTTCCTGTATAAAACTATTGCTATTGTTAAGTGCCATTGAGTTGATTCTGACACATAGCAACCTTTTACTGGATTTCTGAAAAATGACTGGTGGGTTTTTGTGTAGCAGTCCCAATGATTATCATACAGTGCCACACTAATTAGTGATGGTTTTTCCATCTCTTAAAGAATCATTTTAGAATCTGGATTGGGATTGTAATATATCTAAAGATTGCTTTAGGTGGTGTTGATATTTTCATGTTAAGTCTTCCTACCATTTTATTTTTGTAGGTCTCTCTTGGTTTCTTGTAGTAATGTTTTGTAATTTTTTTCTACATAGGTTTTTTTTTTTCTGTTTCTCAGGTTAAATTTATTCCTATGTATTTCATATTTAGGGTGCCTATTGTAAATGGTCAGTGGTTCGAAACTACCAGCTGCTCCGCGGGAGAAAGATGAGGCTTTCTACTCC
>NW_006413018.1:0-540 GCF_000296735.1 Chrysochloris asiatica | reverse complement strand
CTGCCTCATTAAAGTAGAGTTGACTCTGATGCAAATGGAATAAAGCTTTCAGAATCTTTATTTGTTGAAGGGGCATAACTAAAATGTGGAGAGATAGCTGTAAACATTCATAATAATCATAGTATATAATGTCCAAAGTATGAATCTAGAAAAATTGAAAGTTGTCAAAAATTAAATGGAACACATAAAAATCAATGTAGTGAACTGAAATGGATGTCGATTGGCCACTTTAAATCTGACATTCACATGCTTTACTGTGCTCGTAATGACAAATTAAAGATGAATGGCATCACATTCATCACCAAAAAAGAACATTTCAAGATCTATCTTGAAATACAAGATTGTCTGTGAAAGGATACTACATACAAAGAAAACCAGTTAATACAACACTTATTCAAATGCACACATCTACCACTAAAGTCAGTGATGATGAAATTAAAGAATTCTACAAATTTCTTAGGAAGACTCATTAACAACCTGCAATATGCAGATGATACAACCTTGCTTGCTGAAAGTGAAGAGGACTTAAAATACTTATTG
>NW_006413017.1:6318-8492 GCF_000296735.1 Chrysochloris asiatica | reverse complement strand
ATCTTCCTTATTTACCATTCAACTTTCATATATCTATTGTTGCTATTGTTGTTGTGAAGTGCCATTGAGTCGATTCCGATCCATAGCAATCCTGTATAGGGTTTCCAAGAAGCAGCTGATGAGCTTGAACCACCAATCTTGCAGTTCAAATGACTTTGCAGTCTGACACATTAGCCCACAGCGCCACACCAGAACTCTTCATATACCTATTGCTGCTCTTGTGGCATGCCATCGAATTGGTTCCACCCACAGTGACCCTGTATAGGGTTTCTGAGGAGTAGCTGGTGAGCTTGAACCACTGACCTTGAAGATCAAATGGCATTGCATTAACCCACAGTGCCACACCAGGACTCCTACCTATTAGGTGATTAAAAATACTATGGCTGAGGACTCCCAGTCTGGGCACAGGAGAAGCAGAGACAGACAGAGGAGGCTCCTCCACGGAGGTGTGAAAAAACCAGAGAAGGCGCTTTCCTGGAACAGTTCCAGTGCTTTAGATCTAATATAAAATGGGGGACATCAGTTTTTGGTGTCCACCTGTGGAAAAGTCTGACTGTGGCAGAATACATGACAATTTCTGAATCGATCACAATGCTGGCTGCGGGCCCCTCAGCCTGGGCTGAGATCAGGGGGTGGGGCCACAGCCAGACTGATACAGTGCTGAAGCTACAGAGCGGCATCTGAAAAAAGAGGTGTGATGGCTTTTTAAAACTTTTCTTTCCTCCTCTCCCTTGTCACATCCTCTCTGCCTAGCCCAGACACCTTCAGGTAAGTGGGAGCACACCCCCAAGAGAGTCAAGCATTGCACACACAGGGTACAATTGTAGAATTTCCCACAGTGCAAAGAGGAAATACTTGAAAGCCCCAGCGGTCCCACAAACAAATCCCTTGGCTGCTTCTTATGACTTCTGACTCTGGGACTTATCTCTAAAGTTGACCTGGGCAGGTCCCTTTATTCCTGTCTTACCTAGCAAGAGACAGCAAGTCTGGCCATGCAGCCAAACCATACTTGCACCTTGTAAAACCCCAACATAAAAGGCAAGAGCCAACACCAACAATTATATAAAAGGATGCAGCTATTTTGAGAATTATGCTGTGCATATGCAGATACTTAACTGACTTCAGAGATAAAAATAGTGGACAATCTTTCTTACATTTATTTCTCAATATCTATCTACACATCTCCATGGTGGTGACTAGAGGAGGGGCCTGAGTGAGTAGACACCCTCACCCATTGCTGGAGGTTTCTACTGTGCATGCACACTGACCTGCACAGCAAAGGCTACTAGACAGTCTGCTATGGTATTATTTCTGTTTTTGTGTGGTGGTTTTTGCCTCTGCTTTTATATTGTTTCTGGTTTTGGTCCTTTTGGACTCAGTTTTTTCCTAGAGGTGGGAGCTTTCTCTCCCTATATTACCCAAGAAGAGACAGCAATTGTGGCCATATAGCCAAGCTACAAGTATACCCCATAATATTCCACCATCCAGACAGGAGCCAATATCAGCTGCTAGACATTACACAGATAGGCAACACTTGCTAGGCTAACCTGCAGCTGAGTAATAAGAGATATGAAAAGGGAAGCCTGTCTCCAGATCACATCTACCAGGAGGCACTCAGTAATCTTAACTATACAGCAACATACATTCATTTAATCATTGGAAACACATCTAACTATTGAAAATGTCCAAGAGAAAAACAACAAAAGATCTCAGCACGTGTCCAAAATCAGAAATAGAGACAAATGGGCTGGAGGCAGACATAGACTTCCCACTAGAAGAAGAACAGGCTTTGCATCTGCCTGAGAATGAATTCAGAAGAATGCTATAAAGACAAATTCAAACACTCCACAGAGGGGTGGAGGAAAATAAGGAAGAAGTCAGGAAAGCGCTACAGGAATAATCAAACAAGATAGATACAGAATTGGAAACAATTCAAAACCTGCAAAAAGAGGTCCAGATGATAAATAATAGAATATCAGAAATGGACAATACACTTAAAGGGCAAAAGATTAGAATTGAAGAGATGAAAGTCAGAACCAGTGAGCTGGAAGACAATCTCTCAATGCTGCTAAGATAGAAGAGCAAGCAGAAAAAAAGTAAAAAAAAATCTGAAGAGAGTGTAAGATTCATGTTGGATAACATGTACAGGAATAAATTAAGAATTATGGCATTCC
>NW_006413017.1:4837-5368 GCF_000296735.1 Chrysochloris asiatica | reverse complement strand
GGTTCAGGATTCCACCTATGGTCTTATGCAATGCAGAGGTTCCACAGTAAGCCTCCTTCAATGGGCACATTGTAGCCCCATTCTCGTGTGGCGCTGTGGGTTAATGCGCCAGACTACAAAGCCATATGAACTGCAAGGTTGGCGGTTCATGTTCAGCAGCTGTGCTCCGAAACCCTATACAGAGTCACTATGAGCTGGAACCAACTCAAAGGCGCTTCACAACAACAACAATCAGTTATAGGCAGAAGACAGACTTACAAGCTTTCCATGGTGATATTTCTGGCTATTCCTTTCTCTCCTACTCAAGTTTCTATTTTATAATGGTGTCAAGGGGAATAAAGATTCAAAAGACAGACAAGCATCTTAACATTATTTCTCCCATTTTACCCATTCAAACAATGCCTCAGTCCCTGTATCCCAGAGCCTTGTTGTTCCAAGGTTGTGTATACATCATTATTTACTTCTGTCCCACTTAGCCCATGCAAACTTGCCTAACTGTTCTCCTATCTGTCTTGTCTTCCATTCCCCTCC
>NW_006413017.1:3957-4441 GCF_000296735.1 Chrysochloris asiatica | reverse complement strand
ACTCGTGTTATGGCTCCTATTTCTTGTGGGTAAATACCAGTTAGAGGGATTACTGGATCATAAGGTATTTGTATTTCCAATCTTCTGAGGAAATGCCATATTGCTTTCCAGAAAGGTTGGATCATTTTTGCAATCACACCAGCAATGCAGGAGCATCCCAGTCTCGCCACATCCTCACCAGCATTTATTGTCCTCTACTTTTTTGGAGTCCTAGTGTGGCACTGTGGGTTAATGCGCTAGACTGCAAAGCCATTTGAACTGCAAGGTCAGCAGTTCAAGCTCACCAGCTGCTCCTCAGAAACCCTATGCAGGGTCACTATGGGTCGGAACTGACTCAACGACCCTTCACAACAACACAACAACTTTTTTGATCTTTGCTGTTATTGCTAGTGTGAAATGATATCTCATCAATTTCATTGTTGTTATGATTTACATCTCTCTAATGGCTAGTGGGAATCCTGGTGTGGTGCTGTGGGTTAATGCA
>NW_006413017.1:0-582 GCF_000296735.1 Chrysochloris asiatica | reverse complement strand
CTTTTTTCTTATATATATGGTGAATTACATTGATTGCTTTTCTAATGTTGAACCATCCTTGCATCCTGATATGATTCCACTTGGTCATGATGCATTATTTTTTGATGTGCTATTAGATTCTGTTGACTAGGACTTAGTTGAGAATTTTTGCATCTATGTTCATGGGGGATATTGATCTATAATTTTCTTTCTCAGTGATGTCCTTCCCTGGTTTTGGTATAAGGGTTATGCTTGCTTCTTAAAATGTATTAAGAAAATTTCCACCCTGCTCTATATTCTTGAGTAATTTGAGTACAATTGGTGAGATCTCTTCCCTGAATGTTTGGTAGAAATCACCAGTGAAGCCATCTGGACCTGGACTTCTTTTGGTTGGGAGTTTATTGATGACATGTTCAATTTCTTCTTTTGATATCAATCTGTTCAAGTTTTCTTCTTCATTCTGTGTAAGTTTAGGGAGGTTGTGTTTGTCTAAAAATGATTCTATCTCTTCTAAGTTTTCAAATTTGTTGGAGTACAACTTTTCATAGTATTCTCTTATTATCCTTTTTATTTCTATTATTTCTGTTGTGACATCACCCATGT
>NW_006413016.1:3174-7391 GCF_000296735.1 Chrysochloris asiatica | reverse complement strand
GATGTCAGAAGAGACTTTGAAATTTGATCTCCAGCGTAGAGATGCTAAAGCAAATAAAAGAAATGATGAGGTAAAAGAGCTGAACAGAACATTTCCAAGGGCAGCTCAAGAAGATAGTCAACTATTATAGTGAAATGTGAAAAGACCTAAAGTTAGAAACCCAAAATGGAAGAACATGTTCTGCATTTCTCAAGCCAAAAGAACTGAAGAAAAATTCAGGCCTCAACTTGAAATATTGAAGGATTCTATGGGCAAAATATTGAAGGATGCAGAAAGCATCAAAAGAAGATGGAACAAATATATAGTCACTGTACCAAAAAGAAATGGACTATGCTATTTCAAGAGATAGCATATGACTTTGCAGTTCAGTACTAAAGGACGATGTCCAAGCTGCACTTAAGACCTTGGCAAAGAACAAGGCTCTGGGAATTGATGGAATACAAAATAAATTTTTTCAACAAACTGAAGCAGCACTGGAAGCTCTCATGCATCTATGCAAAAAATTTGGAAGACAGTATTCTGGTCAACTGATTGGAAGAATATGTGTGCCTATTCCAAAGAGTAGTGATCCAACAGGATGTGGAAATCATTAAACATTATCATTAATATTACACACACATAAAATTTTGATAAAGATATTTCAAAATCAGCTACAACAATATATTGACAGGGAACTGCTACAAGTTCAAACTGGATTCAAACAATGACTTGGGATGAGAGATATCCTTGCTGATGTAAGACGAATCTTGGCAGAAAGCACAGAATATCAGAAAGATGTTTGCCTGTGTTATATCAGCTATTGTTGCTGTTGTTTTTGTTGTTAGGTGCTGTCAAGTTGGTTCTGACCCATAGCAACCCTGTACAGGGTTTCTGAGGAGCAGCTGGTGAGTTGGAACCACCGACCTTGTGGTTCAAACTGACTTTGCAGTTCAGTACGTTAACCCATAATGCCACACCAGAACTGTGTAAAGGTTTTTAACTATGTGGATCATGGTAAGCTATGGACAAAATTTCAGAGAGTGAGCATTTTGAACATTTAATTATGTTCATGAGGAGCATTTTCATAGAACAAGAGATAGTCATTTGAGCAGAACAAGGGGACACCAGATTATTTTAAATCAATAAATGTGTGTGTTAGGTTGTATTCTTTCATCGTACTTATTCAATCAGTAGGCTGAGCAAATAATCCAAGAAACTGGCTTATATGAAGAAGAACAGGACTTCAGGATTGGAGGATGGCTCAGTAAAAACCTGCTATATGCAGAAGATATAACCTTACTTTCTGAAAGCAAAGTGGACTTACAATACTTACTGATGAAGATCAAAGACCACAGCCTTCAGTATGGGTTGCACTTCAATGTAAAGAAAACAAAAATCCTCACCAATGGATCAATGAATAACAAACATCATGATAAATCGAGAAAAGGTTGAAGTCAAAGACATCATTTTGCTTGGATCTGCTCCACAAGATTTCTTTAAAATGTTCAAGAGCAAAGAGGGCTAAGGTGTGCTTGACCCAAGACATGGTAGTTTCAGTTGCCTCAGATTCAAGTGAAAGTTGGGCAATGAATAAGGAAGACTGTAGAATTTGAGCATTTGAGTTATGGTATTAGAGAAGAATACTAAAAGTACCAGGACTCCTAGAAGAACAACCATATCTGTGTTGGAAGAAGTGTAGCCAAATGCTCCTTAGAAGCCAGGATGGTGAGACTTTTTCCCTCATATTTTGGATTTATTATCAGAAGGGATCAGTCCCTTGAGAAGAACATCAAGCTTGATAAAGTGGAGGGTCAGTGAAAAAGAAGAAGACTCCAATGAGATGGATTGGCACAGCAGCATCAGCAATGTGCTAAAACTTAACAATTATTGTGAAAATGGTGCAGTACCATGCAGTGTTTTGTCCTGTTGTGTACAACGTAGCTTTGAGTCAGAATCGGCTCGATGGTACCCAACAAAAGTAACATAATCATAGGAGTCCTGATATGGTGCTTGTATGATAACTACTGGACAGCTAACCACAAGTTTGGTAGTTAAAACCCACTAGTCACTTCTGGGAAACCCTATACAGTGTCACTATGAGTTGAACCATCTCAACAGCATTTAACAGGAACAAAAACATATTGTATATATGTATGAGTGTCTATATATTTTGTCTATATATATACATGTGTGTGTAGATGGAAAATTCTGTAATTAAACTACCTTTTCAGGTTATTATAAATAAACTTGGCAATAAAGCATTTAATCCAGTAGTAGGAAAAAGGTGAATACATTTGATAAAGAAATAAGAACTCAATAATGTACACAAATGCCTATTATAGGAAGAAGTTTTCAGAAAATGGAAAACATCATTGATGAGGGGGAAAAAAAACACAGGAAAGTTGCACCAAGGAGTGATGTTGTAAGATAAGTAGTAGACTGCTAGACACAAGGTTGGTGCTTCAAAACCACCAGCTCTTCCTTGGAAACCCTATACAGAGTCACTATGAGTTAGAACTGACTTGATAGCACTTAACAAAAACAACAAGGACAATGCACCTCCTCACTCACTGATTGTAGCAAAGGTTATCCTGTGAGATGTTCATTGAGAAACCTTACCCCCATCCAATCTCCAGCCCTGATCTTGCTTCTTCAGACTTCTTTTTGTTTCCCAAGCCCAAAGAACATTGAGAGATAACACAATTTAAGTCCCTCAAGGATGACAAAATGCATTTTGACACAGTATAAATCAAAGAGCAAACTGAATTCTTTAGACAAGGGTTAGGAATATGGAAACACCGCCTTCAGATGTGTGTAGCTCTAGATGGAAGGTATGTCCAGAATAGTAGTTACACATTATATTTTTGTTTTAATAAAAATTTCTATGATTTTATGTCAATCCTTCTGTACCTATCTTATATATGGTGTTTAGAACTAATGCATGGTGCACAGTAAGTACTATTTAAGTGACTAATTTTATTATTACAAGAGTTAGCTGTGATGGGCAATGATTGTTCATCCATAGCTATAACTATAGAGTATATTTCCCTTGGGGACTTTTGGCATGAAACCCCATTTATGGACCTTAGCATCAACCTTTAACATCATCCTATTGCCATATAAAATCTGAGGGTTACCCATATTCTGCTTTTAAATGAAATTTTCAAAATGCCCTGTTTCACTCACATTAATACTCTAAGGAGGTGAGAGTGTATATCAGATATCAAGATTGTTGTTGACAAGAAGATCAATACTAGTCATTAGATTTAACATCAAACATGATTTACCATTAAATACTGGTGACTGCTTTTACATTATAACTGCAGTATGGTAATAGTTGTGTGCTAACTATTTGTTATGACTCATAACAACCCTGTATAGGGTTGCCGAGGCTACATATTTTTACAAGAGCAGAAAGCCTCATCTTTCTCCCACTAAGCGACTGGTAGATTCGATCTACAGTTAGCAGCCAAGCTCATAATCCACTACCTACCAGGGCTCAACACTGTAGTATGTTATTGTTAAATGTCATCAAGTCAGCTCTGACTCATAGTGATCCTACATAGGGTTTCTGAGATGCAGCCGGTAAGCTTCAACCATAGCCTTGCAGTTCAAACTGACCTTGCATTCCAGTGCATTAACCTGTGCCACACCGGGAGGAAAAACTCACAGTTTCAGAACCATAGAAATAAGAAAACAGAGATTCAGGTGTTGCATGAGAACAGAATAGACAGAACCATTCATTAGGAAGTGGATGTAGGGTAAATATTTCTAAGTACCATATTCATTTACTGTTTAAAATAGCTAAAATATTATAACCTCATTTTAAAGATAAAGCTTAAGGAAAATTGAATATTAAAAACAGGGCTAAGCATCAAAAGAATATGGAAGGAATACACAGAGTTACTGTACCAAAAGGAAATGGTTGACATTCAATCATTTCAAGAGGCAGTATATGATCAAGAGCCAACGATATTGAAGGAACAAGTGCAAGGTGCATTGAAGGAACTGGCAAAGGACTCGGCAAGAGGAATTGATGGAATAAAAACTGAAATCTTTCAAGAAAGTGAGGCAGCACTGGAGGCACTCACTTATCTATGCCAACAAATTTGGAAGACAATTATCTGGTCAACTGATTAGAAGAGTTCCATATTTGTGCCCATGCCAAAGAGAGGTGATCCAACAGAATGTGGAAATCATTGGACAATATCTTTGATATCCCATGCAAGTAAAGTTTT
>NW_006413016.1:0-2279 GCF_000296735.1 Chrysochloris asiatica | reverse complement strand
GGCTGCCAAAAGAATCAATAAATCTGTTCTGGAAGAAGTGCAGCCACAGTGCTCCTTGGAGGCCAGGAGGGACAAACTTTGTCTCTCATACGTTGGACAGGAGGGACCAGTTGCTGGAGAAGGATATCATGTTTGCTAAGGTTGTTGTTGTTGTTAAGTGCCGTCAAATCGGTTCTGACCCATAGCGACCCTGTATAGGGTTTCCAAGGAGTGACTGGTGAGCTTGAACCGCCGATCTTGCAGTTCAGATGGCTTTGTAGTCTGGCAAAGATTACCACACAGCACCACACCAGGGCCATCACATTAGGGGTGAGTTAATTAAATGTTTGACCAAATATAGCAGGTTAAATTTTAAGTTGATAATTTTGTATGGCCCATGAATGGTATTAAAATTTTTGTCTGAATAAAGATTTCCTGCCCCTGCTGAGGGATGGAATCTTGACAGTTGTGTTGTTGAGTGCTAAGCAATAGATCCAACACACAATGACCCAGCATAGGGTGTCCAAGGCTGTAAATCTTTGTGAGAGCAGAAAACCTCATCTTTGTCCTGCTCTCCTGTGGAGCAACTGGTGGGCTCAAACCACTGACCTTGTGGTTAGCAGTCCATTGCTTTTAGAGTAGGCCAAATGAAAATTTCTTGAAAGGATCTTGAAGCAAGTTTTATCTGAACTTTCCCAGACCACTTACAAATTATGATTAACAAGCTGTTTGGGGGAAATAAGACTCTAATACCAAGATGAACCTTCACATACTCCTAAAAAAAGCTATGTAAACTTCCACCACTGAGGTTTTAGGATCACACCAAAGCTATAAAACTATGCTTGAGCAGCCCTGTAATTAATTCCTGAAATCAATTACTATAACTCTTTATATCTACCCCTTTGTTGTTGTTGTTGTTGCTAAGTGCCGTCGAGTCGGTTCCGACCCATAGCGACCCTGTACACCTAACCCATCTAATTTGTGACCTCAACCAAAAATTTACCAAGCAAATAACTGCACATGTATTATCATTTCATTTCTTCACAAACTATATCAATCTGTGAGAAAAATTTAGAAATGATCAGTTCTCACATATGTAGACTGTTGTCTTCCTATTTCTGGGTATAGTTATTTTTTTTCCTTTGAATAAATTATCTTATATTTAATTTTTACAAACTATGTGAGTTAATCTCTGCAACAAAATAAGTGTATATAAATTGATGCCAGACTTAAGAATATAGAGGAGCAAGCAAGAGTCAGGCCAGTTGGTATAACTAGGGATTTTGGCATTGTGATTGTTAGGCAGTAAGTAGTAGCACCAAGGAGCTCTGGTAGCATAGTGGTTATGAATCAGACTGCGAATCACAAGGTCAGCAGTTTGAAACTACCAGCTGTTCCGTGGGAGAAAGATGAGGCGTTCTGCCTCTGTAAAGATTTACAGCCTCGGAAACCCTGGACAGGGTCGCTATGAGTTGGAACTGACTTGACAGCACTAGACAAGTAGTAGCACCACAGTGCCTGGGTTTGAATCTTGGCTTTGCCATTTACTACCTGTGTAATATTGGGCAAGTCAGTGTATATCTCTAAGACTGTTTTTTAATTGGAGAATTAGTAGTAGTGCCATATTTGGGCCCATTCCAAAGAAAGGTGACCAAATGGAATGTGGAAATAATAAACAATATCATGAATATTCCACACAAGTAAAATTTTTCTGAAGATAATTTATAAATAGTTGCAGCAGTACTTCTACAAGAAGCTGCCAAAAATTCAAGCCAGATTCAGAAGAGGACATGAAATCAAGGATGTCCTTACTGGTGTCAGATGGATCTTGGCTGGAAGCATAGAAGACCAGAAAAATGTCTATTTGTTCCTTATTTACTATGCAATGGCATTTGGCTGTATGAATCATGACAAACTATGGCTAACATTGCAAAGATTGATTATTTTAGAACACTTAATTGTGCTCATGAGGCACCTGTACATAGACAAAGAAGCAGTCATTCGAACAGAACAAAAGGTACTGAGTGGTTGAAAATCAGGTAAGCTGTATGTCAGAGTGGTGTACTTATTTTCACCATACTTACTCAATATGTGTGCTGAGCAAATAATTTGAGAAACTGGGTTATACGAAGAAGAATGTGGCAACAGGATTGGAGGAAGACTCATTAACAACTTGTGATGTGCAGATCACACAACCCTGATTGATGGAATCAAAAAGAATTTGAAATACTTACTGAAAAAGATCAAACACTACAGCCTTCAGTGTGGGTTTATATTGCAACTCAATATAAAGAAAGAAA
>NW_006413015.1:6315-7451 GCF_000296735.1 Chrysochloris asiatica | reverse complement strand
TCTGACCCAAAGCAACCCTATATAGGGTTTCTGAGGAGCAGCTGGTAGTTTTTATCCACCAACATTGCAGTTCAAATGGCTTTGCAGTCTGGTGCATTAACCCACAGCACCACAGTAAAACTTAACTTGCATGGAATATCAAAGATATTGTCAGATGATTTCTACATTCCGTTGGGTCACCTCTCTTTGGAATGGGCACAAATATGGATCTCTTCCAATCAGTTGGCTAGATTGGCAAATTTCTTGGCAGAGATGAGTGAGTGCCTCCTGAGCTGCCTCACTTTCTTTAAAGATTTCCATTTTTATTCCATCACTAATATTATACACTCTCCAATATGATCTATGCTCCATCTTAAGTCATTTATTTCAAATTTCTGGCTCAGGAGATACTTGAATCGGCAACCCCTGCCTGCATTAAACTTCCTTAATTGGTAAAATAATAGCTAACATTTATTTAAGTACCTTCTATATGTCAACAGAACCAACTCCACGTCACATCACCACCACCACCACCATATGTCAGAAACGGCTGCAACCATACACTGACAGAGAATTTCCAGAGGTTCAAGCCGGTTTCAGAAGAGGATGTAGAACAAGGGATATCATTGCTGATGTCTGATGGATCTTGGCTGAGAGCAGAGAATACCAGAAAGATGTTTACCTGTGCTTTATTGACTACACAAAGGCTTTTAATTGTGTAGATCATGACAAGCTATGGACACCATTGCAAAGTATGAGTATTCCTGAGCACTTAATTATGTTCATGAGGAATAATCTGTACATGGACTAAGAGACAGTTGTTTGAATAGAACATAGGAACACTGAATGGTTTAAAATTAAGAAAGGTGTATGACAGGGTTGTATTCTTTCATCATACTTATTCAACCTGAATGCTGAGCAAATAATATGATAAGCTGGGTTTTATGAAGAAAAATGCAGCAGCAGGATTGGATGAAGACTCATTAACAACCTGAGATATGCAGCTGATACAACCTTTCTTGCTGAAAGTGAAGAAAACTGAAAATATTAATGATGATGATCAAAGAGCACAGCCTTCAGTATGGATTGCATCTCAATGTAAAGAAAACAAAAATCCTTACCACTGGACCAATAAACAACATTTTTATCAATGGAGA
>NW_006413015.1:3657-5405 GCF_000296735.1 Chrysochloris asiatica | reverse complement strand
AAGTCAGTTCCAACTGGTAGCAACCCTGTATAGGGTTTCAGAGGAGCAGCTGGTTGGTTTAAACTACCAATCTTCCAGTTCAAACTGACCTTTCAGTCCAGCACATTATCCTGCAGTGTCATACCAGGACTCCAAACCTATAGGGGGTTGGCACTATTTCACCATCCCCATTTTATAAAAAAGGGAGCTAGAAGCATGGAGATTTCAGTAACTTGTCCAGCCACACAGCTGATAAGGGTCAAAATTAGGATTTGGATCCAGGCAGTCTGACTCTAAAATGAAGATCTCAACCTTTGCACTCTGATGTCTGGGTTCATCGACCAAGAACAAACTAACTAATAGCAGTGGAGTTAATCTTGACTCATGGTTACTCTAGACGTTGAGAAGTGGAACTCTATTCCATAGTGTTTTCAAGCTGTGATCTTTTGGAAGCAGATTGCTAAACCTTTCTTCCAAGGCTTCTCTGAGTGGATTAAAACCACTTAACAATTATAAACATGCCACACCAGGGACTCTGAGATCCATAAAAAGAACAGAAAATAAATCATAAGATAATAAACATAGGAGAATGTCAAAGAATAGTTCTAAGTGAAAAGAACTTACAGCTTTTGAATAAATAAACTGAGAACCACGTATTGTATGTAGCATTGAGTGTACATCTTTTTGGACATCAAAGACTAAAGATTTAAGAAGAGGTATCTCTTGTTTCCATAAAAGAATAATGAAGCAGGTACATGGTACAGAGTGACCCCATGAAATCTACTAAATGTTGCATGTCTTACTGTGGTACTCTGGTTTTGTAACAATGTAGAATAGTTGATTATATTGAAAGGGCAGCTGCTTTTGCTTTGCATTTTCCTTCTTAGCAGTTCTGCTCCTCTTTGTCAGACCTTAATCGGAACCGACTCAACAGCACTCAACCGACTTAACAACAACAATATTGCTCAGCATCACACAGACGGTTAATATGATTTCCAGAAAACCCTTTGTACTCAAGCTGTTTGTATTAAATGAGAAAATTGGTTGTTGTTAGGTGCCATCAAGTCAGTTCCAGCTCATAGCACCCATCTTGTGGTTCAAACCAACTTTGCAGCACCACACCAGGACTCCATATGAGTAGATGAGCGAGAATAATTCTTTTCTCTACATATGACTTTGAGTTAGTTGATCATGACGTTCCTGATCTGTATTCAATTTTAGAATACAAAAGTTCTTCCTAAATTTTAAGGTTTTATATGTCACTATTCTAAATTTTATTATTGTAATGATGACATTTTAGCCACTGATTTCTCAAAGGCTGTTGTTAAACCTAATATATAAGAGGGCTTCTAACAGTTAATGGGAAAATAGAATGAAAATATATTGGAATTTTTGAAGCCCCTTCAATCATATATTTCATTTTCTGACATGTAGAAAGTGAAACGTAAAAATATTCCCAAACTTGGAATTTTAAGCTATTATCCTTCCCACTCCTTGGCCTACAAAAAATATTTTCATAAACATATTGACTATTGTGTTTCATATTTTATTGGCAAAATGTTACTAACTTGAGTCCCACAGCAAACCTGGGACTCTACAGCTACCAGTGATATGTTAGAAGCAATCAGGCCAGATACAGGAAGGCCAGACATCATGCCCTGGAGTGTTTGCATCAGATAGTGTTGTTGTTGTTGTTGTTAGGTCCAAAGAGTAGGTACCGACTCATAGCGACCTTATGCACAGCAGAACAAAACAATGCCCAATCCTGG
>NW_006413015.1:1292-2582 GCF_000296735.1 Chrysochloris asiatica | reverse complement strand
CCAATAATTGTTAAGTTATTCCTCTTCATGTTATCCAGCATGAATCTTAGACTCTCTTCCAAATTTCTTGCCATAATAAATGAGTTTGTCTCCAGTGCTGCCTCAGTTTGTTGAAAGATTTCAGTTTGTATTCCCTCAATTTCCTTGGTCTTTGCCAATACCTTCAGTGCATACTGGACTTCTTCCTTCAGTATCATTGGTTCTTTATCACATACTACCTCTTGAAATGATTGAATATCAACATTTCTTTTTGGTACAGTGATTGTATATATTCCTCTCATCTTCTTTTGATTCTTTCTGTATCATCTAATATTTTTCTTGTAGAATCCATCAGTTTGTCAAGTCAAGGTTTAAATTTTTTCTTCAGTTCTTTCAGCTTGAGAAATTCTGAGTGTGTTCTCCCTTTTGAGTTTCTAACTCTAGATCTTTGTACATTTCATTATAATTATTGACTTGCCTTCTTGAGCTGCCCTTTGAAATTGTCTGTTCAGCTCTATTACCTCCTCAATTCTTCCATTTTCTTTAACATGTCTACACTGGACAGCAGGTTTCAGAATATCTTCTGACATACATTTTGGTCTTTTTCTTTTTACTTTGTCTTCTTAATGACCTTTTACTTTTTTTTCCTGTATGATGTCCTTGATATCATCCCACAAGTCTTCTGGTCTTTTGTCATTAGTGTCTAATGCATCAAATCTTTAATTGAAAACATGTTATTCATTTTTATTCTTCATATGTTATATCTAGCATACTGAGTTCACATTGATATTTAGTTTAATATTTGTTGAATGAATAATTTGAGTAAGTGATTTGTCACAAATTTGGAAACTCCTTTTTCAAATCCCGTACATTATGTAGTTTTCATATTTTTCAATGGACAATGGATTTTGACCTGAAAAAATTTTTAAGCATCAAGTTAAGTCAGGTAAATTTAACCTTCTTATATACCACCCTTGAGCTCTCTATCCTTCATATATTTGTATACTTTCTTTATGCCAGGAAATTCTGTCTTTTATCAGATAATTTAATGTCACAATTAATTTTTAAGCCTAAGCATGAGTACTATTCAATGAGAAATGATTAGGTTCAAGATATGTCCCAAATAATAAAGAGAAATAGAATTTAAAATAAAATGTTTTTGTAGCCACACTTCTAGTTCTCCCAAATGCCTTCTATTGTCTTTCTCTGTTCTTCAAATAATAACAAAATTATATTTTGAAAATTCCAAGATGTACATTTTTGTTTTTTGATCCACAATCAACATCCATGCAAGTGATGGTGGTGGTGGTG
>NW_006413015.1:0-1067 GCF_000296735.1 Chrysochloris asiatica | reverse complement strand
TCACTATGCATTAGAACCAACTCAATGGCAAATAACAACAACATGTCAACATCTCTGATATCAAGGTACATCTGACATCAAGATATTCAAGAGTAATGGCAATTTTTAAATCAGAGTAATATAGAAAATAATAGTTGCTTCTTCAATTGATGTTTTAACTATGATATGAAATACAGTAATAGTAATATTTATAGGATTGTGTAACTTCATTTTTAAAACAAAAACCTTTTATTTTGAATTGAGTGAAGGTTTACAAAGCAGATCGTCAGTTTTCCATTCAGCAAATGATATACTTTGCTTCATTACATGCTTGCAATCCTCTCCATGCACCAACAGTTTAACAGCATTTACCTGTATTCACTTAAATCACTGCATTCCTCCGTGTTTCTCCACCACCCCATCTTTCCTCTGCCACCCTCCTTCTAGTTGTATATTGCCTGCCCCATCACCCATATCAATGCATGTCTACCCTCTAGCACACATATAATTTTCTTCTCCCCACAAAACCATCATAGATAGTTTCTTTTATCAACAAACCACCCCCTCTTTTTTTCATGTACAAAAAAAAAAAAAACAAAAAAACCTCACAGGGATATATAATCATTTAAACAACCAAAGGGCCAAAGGGCATATTCTGGAAATCAGCCTCCTGGCCATCAGTACACAGTCTTTCTTTCCATGAGTCTAGAGTCCTCAGCTGTTCTATCTTTCCATGCCATCATCTGTGCCTCCATCTCTGGAGTTGCTGCTTCACTGGTTAGGATCTCATGTTCTACTCATGCTCTTCTCTCTTGATAGTCCTAGGGTCCTCTGTTTATGGAATGTAAGATTAAATTCTCCTCCCTTTTTGTTACATAGCTTCTACCTTTATAGTTGTGACAATTGCAATTAGGTATGATAACAATTTTTCATTATTGAATCAAATGACTCCTATACCCATCTCCTTTCACCAGACCCACCTAGACAAGAGGAAAACTATTCACGGGGGATTCTACCTTCCTTGCACACTCTAAAACTAAACTCCCTCTTGAAAACTTGTAAGCTAGCCTCTTTGTTCCTTTACAGCT
>NW_006413014.1:0-7400 GCF_000296735.1 Chrysochloris asiatica | reverse complement strand
TGAAGCTGATGATGTGCCCTGTAAACTTTCACTCAATGCAAAATAAAAACATTTAATTAAAAAAAAAAAAAAGAGTTTGACAGTTTTATTTATTCTGAGATTATGATTACATTTTAGTTATTCCTCTGGATCATTTTCCACATAATTCTGAGGTTTTCTTTGGATTCTTTCATATATTTTTCTAACCATTACTATAGCAAACTAATATTGAGTTATTTGTCTTCAAGGTCACTAACTTAACCTTCCTGAGTTAATTCTACTTCTTTCAATGTATTATCTATTTCAGAAATCTTTGTGTTAATCTCCTAGATTTCTATTTCTTGTTTTGGTATGATTCCCAGTTTTTCATGTATTTTTTCAATTTGTTCTTATAATGTTTTCCAGAATTACTCAAAACATTAATTATTAATTAATTGATTATTTTTGTACCTAGGTATCATTTCTTTGATTTCTTTATCAGGTAGTTCCAATGCCATTTCTTCCTTAGAAAGGTTTCTAGATCTGTATTTTTATTACATTTAGAGTGACTTTGTCTTTTTTCTTCATGTGAACTGATATAGTCTCTTGTCTCTCAGGCATTGTGGAAGTGATGTATTTGTATTTAATTGATGATTGTATTTTGGTATGATTTTAGACAGCAATGTTCTTATTTTCTGATTACCATACTCCAGTGTGGGTATCTGTGAAATCAGGGCAATTTCGTGATTAAATGCTGATTCCAAAAATTGAAAGTGACAACTATGTGTTAAACAATTGACAATGTAATCACTCTGTCTGTCACTTCTGCTGCTGCTGCCTTTCAGGTTTTTTTTTTTTTTCCAAATGATATTCAAATCACTTCTCTATCACTTTCTCAGAAGCTCAAGGTTCCAGAACTATCATCTGCAACCCCTTCATTTGGTATCTCACCTTTTATTTTAGTTCTGGTTATCTTGTCTAAAAACTTCATCATCTTGCCAGAACTGCCTTCATCATATTTTGCTGATGGTGTTCTTACTTTATATTGCCTTCCCCTAAGTTAACATGAGTATACACTCTGGTTAGTGTGCTCTCTCTTTCCTCCTGTGTGTGCCAACAATCGAACAGATTTTTGTGTGCTAATTTTGTTTTTGAGTTTTGAAAATAATGGTTCTTATACAATAGTTTTCCTTTTGTGAGGGTCTTATTTCACTCAGAATAATATCCTCTATGTTCCTCAATGTTGTTTAGCATTTTACAGATTCATCTTTATTCTTCAATGTTACATACTATTCCATTTTGTGTATGTGCAATAGTTTGCCTATATATAAGCTTCCATTAATGAGCATTTAGGCTATTTTTATCTTTTGAGAATAGAACTATTATGAACACATGTGTGCATGTATCTATTTGTGTTATGGCTTTTATTTCTCTATGATATATACCAAGTAGAGAGATTGCTGGGTTGTATAAGGTCCTGATGTGGTGCTGTATGGTATTACTGGATTGCTATCTTCATGCTTGACAGTTGAAACCCACCAAGCAAAACTCTTATAAAATATCTGTGTATATCTGAACTGACTAAATGCCTCTTAACAACAACTAGGTTATTTCTCTTTCAAATATTTGAGGAAATACAATGCATTTGTGACAGTGGTTGCACCATTTTTTCAGTCCCACCATCAGTGTAGGAGGTTTCCAATCTCTCCAGAATCTTGTCAGCATTTGCTGTCTTCTGTTTTTACAAACTTTGCAGTAAATACTGGTGTGATATGGTATCTCTTTGTTTCTTTTTGCATTCCTTGAAAGGGTAATGATCACAAACATTTCTTCATTTGTTTGTTGAACACTTGAATGTTATTAGTGAAGTGTCTTTTTTTCTTTATAATTCTCTCAGTAAACAGTTTGGCTTTCAATCTTTATCACAAACGTTTATTAATTTTTACTAAGAGCAACACAGTAAATATTTTGTAAATATACCCATCTCTTCTTAGATACCCTTTTAATTTTTTTTTTAACCTGTTGTTGTGGTTGCAAAGTTCTGTAGAGAAGGTTCACACACATATTGACCCTGTATAGGGTTTCCAAGGATCAGGTGGTGAACCTGAACTGTCATCCTTTTGGTTCAAACCAACCTTGCAGTCCTGCTCATTAATCCACAGTGTCATACCAGGACTCCAAAAGATCTTTTAGAGTAGATATTTTCAATGTTATTTTGTTTTTAATGACTTGTTATGCCAATCAAAATAAATCATCCATCTTGTTTCATTACATGTTTAAAATAGAGAAATTTGCTATTTTTCTCTGTCCCACTTAGCCCATGCAAAGCTGCCTAAATGTTCTCCCATTTGCCAGTGCTTGGTGATACAGGGGTTGAGGGTTTGAATGGGTAAAAGAGGGGAAATAATGTTAAGATGCTTGACTATCTTGTGAATCTTTCTTTCCCTTGCCTAATATTGTAAAATAAACACTTGAGGGGAACAGAAATCAATTGCCATAAACATCATTATAGAAAGCTTGTAAGCTTGTCTTTTGCCTATAATTGATTGGAATACCTAGAATAGGGCTAGAACTTGCCCAATGAGAAAATATTCCTGCAGAGCCTTTGCATTGCATAAGACCTTGGGTGGAATCCTGATCCCTATCCAGAGTATTCTGAGGTGGAAAAAATTCACTTGAAAAGAAAAGCAGACCATCCTGGAGCAACTAGAGGAGCAGAAGATACTTATTGAAGGATATACCAGCAGCAAAAAGCAAAACAATAATGGCAGTATGATTGACTACATCAATAACAAAGAAGTTGTTCACTGGGGAGCCATCAAGGCAAGCAATAAAGTCCTCACAGGGCAAACCCCCTTCCAAGACTGAAACTCAAAGGGAATACCCAAGCAGCATGTAATCTTGTTGCTAATTGTGTTGGTCTACCAATAAGATGAAGTTGGGGGAATACAGCAATGACGCTGTGAACTAATTCCGACCATGTTCAATAGACTCCTGTCAATCTGGATTAAGACCAGGTTGGACAGCAGTATGGCAACACCTGGGGATTCCTGAGCCCATGGACAGGAACATAGCCACAGATGACTAGAGAGGAGAGTGTAGCATCCAGATGATATGAAGTTAGGGGAGATGCAAAAGAACACCCATACTTGCAGATAGTAGCCATTTGACCTAGCTTCAATGGCTGGATGATCAAAACTCCACTAGAGGAAGAAAGAAGAGGAAAAAAAAGTGAAATCCACTAGAATTTGATGAACTTGACCTATATTTATGGTTGTAGTAGCTTACAAGAGAGAATGAATCTTTACAGAAAGGATCATTCCGACCCCTTCTGCACACAGGGTTTGACAAGATGAGCAACTTAGACATGGGCTACCCAAAAGGGGTTGTGGGGCTATAAAGGCACAAAGTGACTGGCTTGCAAATTTTCAAGAGGAAGCTTAGTTTCAGAAGTTGTGGTGGAAGGTAGACTCTCCGCTGAGTGCTTTTCAACCTGTCTAGATGGGGCTGGTGAAAGGAGATGGAGATAAGACTCTTGTGTTTCAATAGTGAATAATTTTTATCAGAACTGATTTAGAATGTTGTAAATGTAAAGGTAGACATTTTGTACCAAATGAAAAGGAATGGTTTATCTTGCAGTCCAGGAGAGTAGAAGACCCTGAGACCATCAAGGGAGTACTGGACCCTATCCAGAGAATCAGCAATGCCAGAGATGGAGGCAGAGATGATGACATGGAGAAACAAAGAGGCTGGCGACTCTAGACTCAAGGATGGAGAGGGGCTGTGTTCTGGCTGTTGGGGGGCTGGTGTGCAGGGTATACCTTTGGTTGCTTGAACAGTTACATATTCCTGAGTGCTTTGATGTACATCACTAAAAACAAATATGCAAGCAAAGAAAGAAACAAACAAAAGACCAAAGTGATTGAAAACAAATGCTGTTGACTGATGATGCATGCAGGGGAATGCAATCATTGCAATGAAATGAAATATGATAGGATGAATGTAAAACTCATGCTTTTCCATGTAAACTATCACTCAATTCACACAAAAAAAAACTTAAAAAGTAATTGAGCAATTTATATGAAATTAACTCAAGGTTAAAAACATAAAACAGGTGCAAGAAGTAGCTTTTTGTGTTTTGGTGTTTTAAAAGAGAAAATAACTGAGAGTTGAAAAAATTGGCATCTATCAGACATGGCCCTCAATCTGAAGCAAGACAGAAACTACAATACAGTATTCTTTCTAGATCATATTCAATATCTCGAAACCAAAGGAGACACAGAAAACCCATAAACTCAATCTTCTATCAGACGAGATGTAATACCATTTTCATTACTCTTAAAGAGCACAACACAAAACAAGGCAGATAAGGAAACCGGATTCTTAAAATTTCTACAGGAATTATTTGATAAGATCAACCCAATTTCAAAGAGAAAGAGGGTTAGACATTATTTATTAACTTGATAGACTCTCAGATGGAGGGAACTCAGACCCTTTAACAAATCCGTGGCACCAAACAATGTCAACCAAAGCCAAGACAAGAAAGAAAAATAGAAAAGAAACAATGCCAATGGGAACTCATTTTCCAAAGAGACAACTGAAATTCTAAACTACATCTGGGATATTCAGCTTATAGTGTTCTTGCCAACACTTAGCAGTTAGTTTGAAATACTGTGGTGGTTTAAATGTTGCTGAGATGCTGGGAACAGTGCCACCTATATTTCAAATATCACACGTTGACAATGGTGAACATATTTCAATAAGCCTTCCAAATTAAAACAGAAGATAAAAAAGCACTTTGAAAACAACTGCTTTTAAAACATTAGACAGGAGACCAGCCAAGGAATAATGCCACGGGAACCTCAGAGCAAAGGTGGACAATATACGTTGACGGTTTTGCTTTGTTCTGATTTTTTTGTTGTTGTTGTTCATTGCCCCACCCACTGTTTGCACACCTCCATTCTGGTGACTAGAGAGGATGCCTGAGCGAGTGGACACCCCTCACCCTCAGCAGTGGTGGGTTCTTTAGCCATGTATGTGCACAGGTACTCTCAATATTTAAAGCTATAGACAGCCAGCTCAATATGGCCACAGCTGGCCCTGAACTGTTTACTAATAGAGAAAAAGACATAACAAGGTGTGTGGAGAGAAAGAGAGACCTTAAAAACAATCAGGCTAAAAATTAAATTCTGAAAAACAACACAAATACCAACAGGGGCATCTTGAAATTTATGAGGTGGACTTGAAGGCAAGAAGCTGAAAGAAGATATTAAAATCATACTCATATCAGGATACAGATTTTTTTTTTTTTGCTTCTTTCCCTCCTCTCCCTTTTCTGTAATTATATACTATAATATCCAATCTAGTTTTTGTTGTTGTTGTTGTTTGGTGTTTTTTGTTTTGTTTTGTTTTTACCTTTGGGGGACTCTTTCTCTCCCTTTATTACCCAAGAAGAGACAGCAATTGCTGAAATATACTCAAGCTACAATCACACCCTATGAAACCACCCCACAATCCAGGCAAGAACTAATACCAACTGTCATACACCAGGGAGGCAGAAAACACCTCTGAAAGTTACTCTGAGTTAAGCATTAAGAAGACTGAAAAGGGAACCCCACATCCCTATCACATTTTCCTGGTGGCAATCAGAAAGCATAAAAAAAATACCAAAACACACACTCAATTAAGTATTAAGGCCTCAGAAAAACACTAAACATGTCAAAGAAGCAAAAGTAGAAGACCATACCAGCACATGCTCAACATTTCTCAAGCGGAAGGAACTGAACAAAAAAATCATGCCTAGAGTTGTAGTATTAAAGGACTGTATTAACAAATTATTGAATGACTCAGTATGCATCAGAAGTTCAATGGAATAAAATAGGTACTGCAAAAAAAAAAAAAAAATCATTCCATTTTTAAACATATCAGGAAGTAGCTTGTGATCAAGAACTGCTGGCACAGTAGGAAGCAATTCAAGCTGCACTGAAAGCATTGACAAAAAAATAAAGCCTACAGGAACTGATTGAATAGCAATTGAGAAGTTTCAACTAGCTGATGTAAATGTAGATGTTCTCACCAAACTATGCCACAGATTTGGAAGATAATTTCCTGTCCAGTTATCTAGATGAATCCACATTTGTGTCCATTCCTAAGAAAGGTAATCTAACATAATGTAGAAATTATGGAACAATATCATTAGTACTACACACAACTAAAATTTTCATAAAGATAATTCAAAAATAATTTTAAAACATCTACATCAAGGGAGAAGAGCAGAGAGTGGGACCCTACCCAGAGTAGCAGTGATGCCTGAAATGGAGCCAGAGCTGATGACGTGGAACGAAGGAGCAGCTGGAGAGTTTAGATCCAGTGAGGGAGAGCGACTGTGCGCTGAAGACCTGGGAGGTATGGGGGAAGGATTGCATGGAGGGGATTGTAACCATGGCAATGAGATGATATACGATAGAATGAATGTAAAACTAATGTTCTCCCATGAAAGCTATCACATAATTCACAATAAAACATTTAAGAAAAAAAAAAAAAAAAACAATAATTGTAGCTGGGAGGCAGGGTTTTATGACAGATAGGGTAGAAGTGCAGTGAGGATCTCATTCAGAAATAACACAAAATACTAGATGAAGCAAGTTCAGGAGACAATTCCAAAACTCTGAATCACATATACAGGAATATTTAAAACGTTGGAAGGCTTATAACCAGTGGAATTTGTAGCAGAAGCAAGAAATCTTATACTCTTGAACCCTCTGGGCTCAGCGGTCCAGAGCTGCCATCTTGAGCAAGACAGAGTTGAGGAAATATCAGAGCCACCACTGACTGACCCTGGATGAAACCTAGGAGATAAAAGTGTGAACATTCTTTTTTTTTTTTTTTTTTTGTATCTGTTCAGTGGCTTCTCACTGTCTGTGCACCTACATTCTGGTGACTAGAGAGGTGCCTGAGAGAGTGGAAACATCCCCCCTCCCCATCTCTGGAGGGTTCTACTGTGCATGTGCACAGATATCCTCAAATTTTAAAGGGACACGTTCCACTTAACACCAAACAACAGCACAAAATAGTCACAGCCGACCCTGAACGACTTATCACTAAGGAAAATGCCAGAACAGGGGTTGCTGCCTAGGAGAGACAGATTAAAAACAAAACAGGCTGAAAATTAAATTATGTCATAATGACCAACAGTGGCATCATGAAATTTCTCAGGTGGCCTTGATGGGAAGACGCCAAAAAAGGACATTAAAATCATACTCATGGGGTTCCGGTTTGCCAGGGTGGCGAGACGGTGCTCGTGAGTAGGGGCTCTGGGATCGGGAAAGGGAAGCTCGAGAATTGAGCCTCCCAAGTGGGAATTCACAGTCACACGGCCCTCGTAAAGCTTAGTGCGCCAGAGGCTTAGACCCGTTTCATTGAGAAATCACTGTGCAAGGAAT
>NW_006413013.1:5734-7369 GCF_000296735.1 Chrysochloris asiatica | reverse complement strand
TTCCAGAAATTGATGGAATACAGATTGAAATCTTTCAACAAACAGATGCAGCACCACATACACTTACTTATCTATGACAAGAAATTTGGAAGACAGCTACAGGGCCAACTGACTGGAAGGGATCCACATTTGTGTCCATTCCAAAGACAGGTGACCCAAAGAAATGCGGAAGTCATCGGACAATATCATTAATATCACACAAAAGTAAAGTTTTGCTAAAAAAGAACATTAAAAAATGGCTACCACCATACATTGACAGGGAATTGCCAAAGGCTCAAGCCAGATTCACACAAAGATGTTGAATGGGATATCATTGCTGACATCAAATGGATCTTGGCTGAAAGCAGAGAATACAAGAAAGATGTTTACCTGTGCTTTATTGACTATGCAAAGACTTTGTGGATCGTCATGACTAGCTATGAACAACATTGTGAAGTATGAGTATTCCAGAACACTTAATTGTGTTCATGAGGAACCTGTACAGAGACTAAGAGGCAGTTGTTCAAACAGAGCAAGGGGATATTGAGTGTTTTAAAATCAGGAAAGGTGTGTGCCAGGGTTGTACTCTTTCACCATATTTATCCAATCGGTATGCTGAGCAAATAACCAGAGAAGCTGGATTATAGGAAGAATGTGGCATCAGGATTGGAAGAAGACTCATTAACAACCTGTGATATGCAAATAATACAACCTTGCTTGTGAAAGCAAAAGTGAAGAAGACTTAAAATAGTTACTGATAAAGATAAAAGACCACAGCCTTTGGGATGGATTGCACTTCAAGGTAAAGAAAACAAAAATCCTCACAACTGGAGCAATAAATAACATCATGATAAATGGAGAAAAGATTGATGTTATCAAAAACTTTATTTTGCTTGGATCCATCATCAACACTCATGGAAGCAGCAGTCAAGAAATCAAATGACATATTGCATTAGGCAAATCTGCTCCACAAGATCTCTTTAAAGTGCTCAAGAACAAAGAATAATATGGGGACTAAGGTTCACCTGACTCAAGCCATGGTATTTCAGCATCCTCATATTCATGTGAAAGTTGAATAATGAATAAGGCAGACCACAGAAGAATGCATCATTTGAATTATGGTGTTGGAGGAGAATATGAGAATACCACCGACTGTCAAAAAAACAAGCAAGTCTGTGTGGAAGAAATACAGCCAGAATGCTCCTTAGAAGCCAGGATAGCAGACTTCATCTCTCACACTTCGGACATATTATCAGGAAGGCCAAGTTCCTGGAGAAGTACATGCTTGATAAAATGCAGGTCAGTGATAAAGAAGAAGAGCCCCAACGAGATGGATTGACACAATGGCAGCAGCAATGGGTTTAAACATAACAACAATTGTAAGGATGGTGCAGGACCGGGTAGAGTTTGGTTCTGTTGTGCATAAGGTCAGAACTGAGTCAATGGCACCCATCAATAACAACAACAACATCAATGTATGCAGTGGTAATTGTTATACAGCTTGGTATATATAATTAATGCCACTGAATTGTGTATTTTAAATAATTAAAACAGAAGATTTGTTTTTTATATATATATACTTACATATATGTTGTTGTTGTTGTGTGCCGTGGAGTCGGTTCCGACTCATAGCGACCCTGTACAGGGTTTCCGAGG
>NW_006413013.1:0-5289 GCF_000296735.1 Chrysochloris asiatica | reverse complement strand
ATATATGTTGTTAAGTGCTGTAGTGTCTGTTCCAACTCATAGTGACCCTGTATAGGGTTTCCAAGGTGCGGCTAGTGAGCTTGAACAGCTGACCTTGTGGTTCAAATTGACTTTGTGGTCCAGCCCATTAACTCACAATGCCATATCAGAACTCTCTCTCTCTCTCTCTCTCTCTCTCTATATATATATATATATATACACATATACACACACATATACATATGACACATTTTATATATAAAATAGAACATTTATTTTATCCATAGTACTAATGAGGGTGAATCAAAAAT
This sequence comes from Chrysochloris asiatica, assembly GCF_000296735.1. NCBI lineage: Eukaryota > Metazoa > Chordata > Mammalia > Afrosoricida > Chrysochloridae > Chrysochloris > Chrysochloris asiatica. Next base: position 4,999 of record NW_006413013.1, on the reverse strand, counting down.
TATCTGCATTCCAGTTATATTAAAAAGTCCATCCATGTCAATATTGAGCATGCACGTAAAATGATTCTGTCCAGTAGATGAGTGACAGTGAATTATATGGTAGATCATTCACAAATCAGCCTTGGCTCTGCCTGTGAAATAATCCATGACAGACTTGGACTTCAAAAAGTTTGTGCGAGATGGATACTGAAACAACTCACAGAAGAGCATAAACAGAAGCTTTTGGACATCTGCAAACACAATTTGGACTGATACTCGAACGAAGGTTAAGTTTCTTTTTTAAAAAAAAAATCGTTACTGGTGACAAGACATGGATTCATCACTATCAGCCTGAGAGTGAATCTCAGAGTATGGAATGGAAACATCCTCCATCGCTGACCAAGAGAAAGTTCCGAAGTCACCCATCAGCTGGAAAATTGATGCTTACAATTTTCTGGGACTCTCAAGGACAGTGTTGGGATATTATTAAGAAAATGTTTCAACAATCAGTTGTTGTTGTTAAAGTGCTGTGGAGTCAATTCCAACCCATAGAAACCCTTGTATAGGGTTTCCAAGGAGCAATTGGTGAGCTTGAACCGCCAATCTTGCAGTATCAAACTGCTTTGCAGTCTGCCGCATTAACCCACAGTACCACACCAGGACTCTGTCAATAGTACTCATTAAAGTTAGATGCTTACTGAAGAATTGAAGCCTAAATTTGGAATTACATGCATAAAACTGTTATCCAAAGACATTGTGATCTTGCATGACAATGCATGTTCACACTCCTCTGCCCACACTATTAACACTCTGCAAAAACTTTATTTTGAGGTGTTAAAGCATCCTCCCTATAGTCCTGATCTTGCTCCATCATACTATTACCTGTTTGGTCCCCAGGAAGTAGCCCTTGGAGAATGAAGATTCACCTTTGATGAAGAAGTGAAGACAGCGGTGCATTTGGGGCTTGTAGCTCAGCCAGAGTGCAGATAATTTTGGACTCATCCTCAGATATATAATTTATTATAATATATTGTTGCTGCTGCTGTTTAGTGCCATTGAGTTGGTTCTGACCCATAATAATCCTGTGTAGGATTTCCAAGGAGCAGCTGGTAAGTTTGAACCACCAACCTTCTGGTTCAAACTGACATTGCAGTCCAGCACATTAACCCACAACACCACAAATTTGTTATATATATTCATATATATATTTTTTTCTATTTTAGCCATTTAAAATATACTGTTGTTGTTAAGTGCCATTGAATCGAATAGGTTCTGACTCATAGAGACACGGTATAGGTTGTCCAAGGAGTGATAGGTGAGTTTGAACTTCTGACCTTGTTGTTCAAACTGACCTTCCAGTCCAGTGCTTATCCTACAGCACCACACTAGAAGTTCAAATATTATATATGTGTGTGTATAATCAAAAGTAAAGGAAAAAAAATGTGAGTTGTTTTCCTCTAGAAAAATATTGAGCTCCATCCAGCTCTTATTTAATATAGGACCTCTCTGGGGAATAGAAAATATATGTGTATTATCACTTAATATAATTGTAACAAATCAGTTTTCTTTAGCCCTCTGTGTAAACAGTGCACAAAAGAAATTAAGTTTACTTTTAGATAGCCTCTTCTTTATAAACATATTATCACAGAGATTGTACAATATTAATTAAAGAGACAGAATGGGTCAGGACCAGTGTTCCCTAGCCCCTTGGAGCAAGAGAAGGTCTTGACTAGAAATGAGCACTTTTCTTCAAGGGAGGGAGGACATGACGGTGTAGAAAAAAGTCTTCCCTCTGGGCATTTATTCAGCTGAGGTCTTGGAACATCCAAATGGTCCTGTTGCAAGTCTTTTTTCCCGGCTGGTACGTAGATCTTTCACAAGAGATGGAGAAACTCTGTCTTTTTTGTTCAGGACTGGACTCTGTGACCAAGGATTTGGCGTACGGGGCCTCACAGACTGCAAAGAAATATTGACACATGAGTGCAAATGCCAAATGTGAGTAGTAAATTGAAAAAGAAAGCCTCTTGAACCATGTTTTATCAGAAGAGCTCTATGAACTGTACTAGGTAAGAGAATAGAATCTAAGAGATCAAGACCTGCCTCCCTTGAGCCTAATCAAAAAGTCTAATGTAGAGAAAAGGCCTAATGAGCCCACCCAAGAAAGTTTGGGCGTTTGTATTGCCTTTGGGGTTAGCCTGTGTTTTCTATATCTTTTTTAGTTATACAAAAGTAGCAGCAACTATGTGACTTTTTTTTTTTTTAATTAAATGTTTTTATTTTGGATTGAGTGAAAGCTTACAGGGCACATCATCAGCTTCACATTCAACCATTCATATAGCTTGTTTCATTACATTGATTATTATCCCCTCCATATATCATTGCCTTTTTGGAATTTACAGTCTCGGCTTTTAGGGAAGGTTTTTACATTTGTCTGTGGATATCCAGGGCTCATGTATGAGATTACTAACAAGCATTACTGAATAATCAGATGAGGGACAGTTTGCTATGTCTACTAGGTAGCTAAAGTCTGATCCTCAGAGCCTATGGTTTGGACGGTCAACAACGCCTGGGCCCACAGGGGCTTGGCCTCCTGACCGGGTCTGCACGGTCTGCATCCGAATCCTCCTTATTTATTGTTTGTTTAAGGGACGCTGCCTGTCTTAGGCGGTCAGTGCGAATTCCTCAGTCTTACCAGTCATCGAAACTCATTGCAGCATGGCAATGTCTCTGTCTTAATAAGTAGCCGAGGTTCCACGTGATCCTTACCCGTCTCTGGCCACATGTCCAGCATAAACAGCCGCCATCCAAGGAAGGCAGGGAACTATGTGACATTTTAAAGCTATAACTAAAGGGTCTTATTCTTAGGAGGTGAATTTACTCAGGGTCAACAGTCCCTCAGGACACAACACTGCCTTCTTTCAACTCTATGATTCAATATAGTGATGGTCAGGATCAAGCTGATTCCTAGGTCAAATAATTCCCATGTGCCTGGGCAATTTTAATGGCTAATATCAAAATTAATTAAATTATGGAATATTAAGTGGGCTGTCCTACCCTTCCCTATATGGATTCTCCGCCTGGAGCAAAAGTACAAATGGAAGGCCACTTACCATATGTCTGCAAATTTAAATATTAGATATTAAGCTAACAAACTGTTGAGTAAAATACATTCTACCACCTACGTTGATAAGACGATAGTGTTTGAATTTGGAATTCTCAAACTCTGTAATTCTGAACCAGACGTGGTAGACAAGGAAAGCTGACCTGAAGCCCACCCTCCTTATCTCCCCCACCCACCTCTATCCACATTCTAAGAACCTTACACACACACACGTATGGACACCATAGACTGCATATCTAAGATCTGTACACATACCCTACAAACAACTGCCTGTTGCTCACCTCTCGGGTATGCATACACGACAACATCACTGCTCTCTTTAGAGGACAGACTAGCTACATAAGCCTTAACAGTGAGCAGGAAATTCCACAGTCTTAGATACCCAGAATGTGTAGAAAGCAGGGTTTGGAATCTACAAAGTCATACCCATCTGGATTCCTTGACTTATGGGAAGGAGTGTGGCCATAGGATCAGAGCTGAGCTCTTCAAAACTCAAGTCCCAGTGCAGGGGTCCCTCATGTGCCAATTGAATTAGGTTGTTGCTAGCTGTGCTGACATCGATTGTCCCCAGGTAATCTCTACTGCCCACAGTACCCTCAAACTGGTGATGGTGCAGGTCTACAGGTTGATAAGAATGTGTCCTGTGGTACCAAACTGGATTATGTGAAATGTATGGGGTAAGCAGCTAATCGATGGAAAATTCTTCTACTCATCACACTTAAATATGAAAGAAGAATTTAGTTCTCACTGATAACCAGTTTAAAAAATTGCCTTTTGATGCTCAGCATATGGAGGCCTGGTGTGGCACTGTGGGTTAATGCACCAGACTGCAAAGCTGTTTGAACTGCAAAGTCGGTGGTTCAAGCTCACCAGTCATGCCTTGGAAATCCTATACAGGGTCTCTATGGGTTGGAACGGACTCTATGGCACTTAAAAACAACAACAATTTTACTCAGCATAATGTCCGCAAGGTTCATCCACGTTATGTGGTGGCTTGCAGCTTCCTTGTTGTTCTTCAAGGTAGCATAGTATTCCATTATGTGTATGTACCACAGTTTGTTTATACATTCTTCAACTGATGGGCACTTAGGCTGTCTCCATTTTTTTGCTGTTGTAAATAGTGCTGCTATGAACATTGGTGTTCATAGCTCGTATTTTTTGTGGGTAAATACCAAGATCATAAGGTATTCCTATTTCCAACCTTCTGAGGAAGTGCCATATTGCTTTCCAGAGTGATTGGACCATTTTGCAATCCCACCAACAATGTAGGAGGGTCTCAGTCTCTCCGCATTCTCGCCAGCATTTATTTTCCTCAACTTTTTTGATCTTTGCTGTTATTGCTGGTGTGAGATGATATCTCATTGTTGTTTTGATTTGCATCTCTCTAAGGAGCTTTGGTGGCATAGTGGTTACGAGTCGGGCTGCTAACCTCAGGGTCAGCAGTTCAAAACTACCAGCTCTTCCACGGGAGAAAGATGAAGCTTTCTGCTCCCATAAAGATTTACAGCCTCGGAATCCCTGTGAAGGGTTGCTATGAGTCAGAACTGACTCCATGGCACATAACAACAACAACAAAGGAGCTCTGGTAGCGTAGTGGTTACAAGTCAGGCTGCCAACCTCAAGAACAGCAATTCGAAAGTACAGCAGTTACGTGGGAGAAAGATGAGGTGTTCTGCTCCTGTAAAAATTTACAGCCTAGGAAACCCTGTGCAGGGTCACTATGAGTCGGAACTGACTCCACCCACGATACTTAACAACAACAATGGCTAGTGATTATGAAAATGACTTCATATGTTTGTTGGCTGCCCAGATCTCTTCCTTGGTGAAGTGTCTGTTGGTGTCCTGTGTCCATTTTTTTAATTGGATTATTTGTCTTTTTCTTGTAGAAATGTAGTTTCC
>NW_006413012.1:6963-7660 GCF_000296735.1 Chrysochloris asiatica | reverse complement strand
TCATGAACATTTCTTCATATGTTTGTTGGCTGTCTGGATCTCCTCCTTTGTGAAGTGTTTGTTCATGTCCTGTGCCCATTTTTTAATTGGGTTATTTCTCTTTTTCTTGTAGAGGTGTTGTAGTTTTCTATATATTTTAGAAATGAGTCCCTTGTCTGATGCATCATTGCAAAATATTTTTTCCCATTCTGTGGGATCCCTTTTTACTCTTTTGGTGAAATCTTTTGATGCACATAAGTTTTTAATTTTTAGGATGTCCCAGTCATCTATTTTGTCCACTTTTTTTTGTGTAGTTTTCAAAATGTATTTGTGGTCTGTGTATCCCCTGAATTAGTGCCCTCATATTTGTCCCTATTTTCTTCATTGATGGCCTTCATAATTCTGGGATTCACATTTAGGTCTTTAATCTATGTTGAATTGGTTTTGTGTAAGGCATGAGGTGAAGGTATTGTTTCAGTCTTTTGCATATCACTTTCAAGTTCTGCCATCACCGTTTGTTGAAGAGACTATCACATCCCCATGTGATATATTTAGGTACTTTGTCAAAAATCAGTTGGCTGTATATGGATGGGTTAATTTCTGGGTTCTCAATTCTGTTCCATTAATCAATGTATCTTTCATTGTACCAGTACCAAGCAGTTTTGACCACTGTAGCTGTGTAATAAATTTTGAAGTAAAAGAGTGAGAGGTTTCCAAC
>NW_006413012.1:3183-4693 GCF_000296735.1 Chrysochloris asiatica | reverse complement strand
GGTGTATTAAAATCACCCATGATTATTCTAGATTTGTCAATTTTTTCTTTAACTCTATTAGAGTTTGCTTTATATATTTTGGAGTTCTTTCATTGGGAGCATAGATGTTTATTATGTTTATGTCATCTTGTTTAATTGTCCCTTTAATCATGAGGTAATGTCCATCTGTATTTATTATGCTGGGCTTTGCCTAAAAGTTAATTTTATCAGAGATTAGTACTGCCAATCCTGTTTGTTTTTTATCGCAATTAGCTTGGTATATTTTTTTCCCCATCCTTTGACTTTTAATCTGTTTTTGTCTCTGTTTGTAAGATGTGTCTCTTGCAGACAGCATATTGAAGGATCTTGTTTTCTTATCCATTCTACCACCTTCCGTCTTTTAACTGGTGTATTTAATCCATTTACATTCAGTGTAATTATCAATGTTGTTGTTGTTGTTGTTTTTAAGTGTTGTCAAATAGGTTCCAATCCATAGCCACCCGGAACAGGGTTTCTGAGGCTGTAAATCTTTACAGGAGCAGAAATCCTCATCTGTCTTCTGCAGAGCAGCTGCTAGTTTCGAACTGCTGACCTTGTGGTTCACAGCCCAATTCGTAATCTCTTCGCTATCTATTGGGATTAATTGCTGCCATTGTTTATTTATTTTTGTGGTGTTGCTGCTTTATTTGTTCGGTGTGCCTTCCTTTGCTGAGTTCATGCTTTTTGTGTTCTTTCTTGTAAGTTTCCTCATAGTTTTAATATTTCCATGCTATTCTTGGGTTTTCATTTTCTTTGTATGTTGTGTAGTGTTAATTTTCTTTGAGGTTACATTATATTCCATTAGCTTTTCTCTCCATTTAGTGCAGTCTATTTTATCCTGTAATTTACCTGACCCTCTCACTTACTGGATCTCTGTTCCTGTGTGTTTACCTTCTTTTACATTGTATTATTTATTTTTTTATTTTTTTATCATAGACTGACCTCCCAGATTCTCTCAGTTGCTCTTAAAGCTTTGTTCTGTTCTCAACTCTTCCACCTGTCGATTTAGTTCTGAGAGGTGCTGCCACATATGTCAATCTATGGTTGTTGTCTGTTCTTGTTGGTTCTCAGTCCACAGAACTCCCTTTAGGTTGTTTTTCAGAGCAGGATTGGTTTTGGCAAAATCCCTTAGCTTCTGTTTATCCTTGAATGTTTTGATTACACCATCATATTTCGTTGATAGCTTTGCTGGATAATGGATTCTTGGTTGACAGTTTTTTTCTTTCAGGATTTTATATATGTCTCCCCATTGCCTTAGAGTTTGCATGGTTTCTGCTGAGAGATCTAAACTTAATCTGACTTGCTTGCCTTTGTATATAATGCTTCTCTTTTCCTTAGCTTCTTTCAGGACACTGTCCTTATCTTTCATTTTGGAGAGCTTGATTATGATATGTCTCAGTGATTTTCTTTTGGGTTCTGTCCTTCCTGGGTTTCGATGAGCTTCTTGAATGTTTATCTTTTCACTTTTCATGATGTTAGAGAAATTTTTTTT
>NW_006413012.1:0-1203 GCF_000296735.1 Chrysochloris asiatica | reverse complement strand
GGCATATCTTCTAGCATGTCAGCAAAACACAAGCCACTATGGTATGAAAAACTAACAGGTGTTTTAGGGTGAATGTTGACTTTGTTTTAGGATAAATATTGGCTATTTTTTCTCACATAGTTGATTATTTAAAGGAGCGCCATAGTCCTGGTAAGGTGCTGTGGATTTGTGTGCTGGACTGCAGAGTAGGTTGGAACAACAAGATTGGCAGTTGAAACTCACCAGCTGCTCCTGGGAAACCCTATACAGGGTTGCTATAGGTAAGATCTAACTGGAAGGCATTTAACCACATAGTCATGACTGACATTGTTTATTTTATTTTATTGACTTAAAGGCAACCTTTGAGAGTACTTTTTTTTTTTTTTTTTAACTTTTTATTGTGAATTCAGTGATAGTTTAGATGGGAGAACATCAGCTTTACATTCATCCTTTCATATTTAATTTCACTGCAATGATTACAATCCCCTTCATGCATCACCATTCAGCAGCATTTGCTTCCAATCCCTCTGGTGTTTTATTTTTGGCTGTACATCAAAGCACTCAGGAATATATAACCATTTAAACAACCAAAGGGCATGCCCTGCAAGCCTGCCCCCCCTCCCCCACCTCCCCACCACCCGGCCACCAGCATACAGCCACTCTCCCTTCTTGAGTCTAGAGCCCCCAGCCACTCCATCTCTTTTATAAAAAGTAATTTGTATTTCAACTTTAAAGTTTATCTCCAGGATATAGTTTCCAAAGAGCCACTCTTCTCTACTGGCTTAGTCATAAGCCTAATTTTTTTTTTTTTTTTAAGAATTTTGAGATAGTTTGTGTATTTCTCTTCCATTCTATCTGGAACCTTCTATTATGACCTGGTCAGAAAGGTTGTTAATGGTAGATGACACAATCTAGTTTTTCTGGCTTCTTGAATTTGTACTAAAATATCACTTAACTTTTGCCATAATTGAGAGTTGAACCATTGAATAAAATACTTGAAAACAAACAAACAACAACAAAACAAACAAACAAACCGTAAAGAAGGTACCATTGGTGACGATTTTTGTAGTTAGGTGCTGTTGAGTTGAAGGATCCATGGATCAAACTACCAAGCTATCAATCAGAAGCCAAGTACTTAACCGTGAAGTCACCAGGGCTCCTTTTGATTTATACTATTGACTTAGAAGTGAGATTTATTCTATCCTTTTGATAATGTATAATAAT
>NW_006413011.1:7131-7847 GCF_000296735.1 Chrysochloris asiatica | reverse complement strand
GATCATGACAAGCTATGGACTATTTTGTTGTTGTTGTTATTGTTGTTAAGTGCCGTTGAGTAGGTTCCGACCCATAGCGACCCTGAACAGGGTTGCCGACGCTGTAAACCTTTATAGTAGCAGATAGCCTCATCTTTCTCCTGCAGAACAGCTGGTAGTTTCGAACTGCTGACCTTGTGGTTCACAGCCCGATTTGTAACCACTACACTTGTGCTCATGAGGAACCTGTACAATTTAGGCAATTGTTTGAACAGAACAAGAGAACAATGAATGGTTTAAAATTGGGAAATGTTTGCACCAGGGTTATATTTTTTCATCATACTTATTCAATCTGTATGTTGAGCAAATAAATTTAAAAGCTGGATTATATGAAGAAAAATGTGGCATCAGAATTGGTTAATCTGTGGTATACGGAAGATACAACCCTGCTTCCTGAAAACATAGAGGACTCAAAATACTTACTGCTAAGTTGTGGCGCATGGATATTATATTATCACAGGTAGTGTTCTACTTCATGATCTTGATATGTTCTTTTTAAAGATGAATGCAAAACCATTCCTCTTCAACTTGTCATTCCTGGCATAGTAACAACTTGCAATATGCAGATGATACAGCCTTGCTTGCTGAAAGTGAAGAGGACTTAAAACATTTACTGATGAAGATCAAAGAACACAGCCTTCAGTATGGATCACATCTTAATATAAAGAAAACAAAAA
>NW_006413011.1:3407-4512 GCF_000296735.1 Chrysochloris asiatica | reverse complement strand
CCCATCACTGACAGCACTATACTTCAAGATATGAAACTTTCATTTTTATGATGAATGTGACCTCATTTCTCTTCAATTTGTCATTCATGCATAGTAAACCTTATCATTGTCACATTCAGAATGACCAGTACTAGTCCATTTCAGCTCACTAATGCATAGGATATCAATATTTATGCATATTTTTTATTTTTAATAACTTCTAATTTTCATAAAACATGCTGTGCATATTCCATGTTCCAATTATTAATGTGTGTTTACAACTGTTTCTCCTCATTTTGAGTTGTGGCCCCATCAGCAAAAGAAGGTGCAGAAAGCTTTACTCCATTCACATCATCACAGATTCCATTTTTAGGAGGCAGTTCTTTCGCAGTTGTATTCATAGCAACTTTCAACCTAAAGGGCTCACTTTCAGACATTATATCTGTCAATATTCTGGTGTTATTCATAACGCTTCAACATTCAATATGCTGGTGCTATCTGACAATGTTTCAATTCTATTCATATGGTTTTCAATGGCTAAACATTCAGAAATAGTCCACCTCTCTTCTTCCTAGTTTGTCTTGGTTTGGACTGTCTTCCCAAAGTGTCTCTGGGAAGGTTCTAACTGTCAACCTTTTGGCTAGTAGTAGATCGTTTCACTGTTTGCAACAGACAGGTGGGTCTTAATCCAATCTGAGTGACTCCTTTTAAAACTAAATGGCTGGACGGACTTATGATGAAGTTGAAAGTCATGGACTGTTTGGAGGCTGAGAGAGACAAGAAAGATCTTTTAGCAAAATCTTTAGCGAGAGCATGATCTTGCAGACACCCTGAATTTAGACAAGTTGCATATAGGTGTGTAAGACTAAAAATGCTTTTTATTATAAATCAAATTAAAAATTTTGGTATAACAATGCTAGGTAACTGATACAGAACCTTTTGGATATAACTGTATAGATGGAGTCCTGGTGTGGCACTGTTTGCTAATGCACTGGTTTACAAAGTCATTTGAACCACAAAGTTGGTGGCTTAATCTCACTAGCCACTCCTTGGAAACCGTATACAAATTCGTTCTGGGTTGGGATGGACTAGAGGAGACATAACAACAATATATAGATTATAGGAG
>NW_006413011.1:0-632 GCF_000296735.1 Chrysochloris asiatica | reverse complement strand
TCCTTTGGTTTCCTAACTGCTACTTCCATGACTGTTGATAATGGATCATAAAAATAATAAATTCTTTGGCAACTTCAATATTTTATCTATTTATCCTTTTGTTATTTATGGTCCAGTTGTCAGGAGTTTTGTTTTCTTTACATTGAGTTGCAACCCATACTGAAGGCTGTGATCTTTATTATTATTATTATCATTTTTATTATTCTGTATTATTTTGGAAATCTTTATAAAATAATTAAACAAATACTTAGTTCCACAATCATTGTTGGTCACATTATTGCTTAAATTTTAAGTCCTCATAAATATTTATAGCCACATAAAATCATGTACATGGTCAATATGAGTAGGAACCAAATTGACACCACATAGCAGTTGTTGTTAAGTGCCTGTTGTTGAGTGCTGTTGAGTCAGTTTCTAACCCACAGCGACTCTGTATAAGTTTTAAGAGGAGTGGTTGGTGAGCTTGTACTGCTGACCTTGCAGCTCAAACTGACTTTGCAACCCAGCACATTAATACACTGTGCCACACAAAGATAGCAGCAGCAGGATTTCAAGAACACTTGGTGAAGCAGCAGTAAAATGCTATTCTGCTAAGGAAAAAGCTGAAAATTCAAATTCACTCTGAGGCATCA